>NC_142261.1:4028043-4182934 GCF_052056855.1 Sturnus vulgaris
GATTTTTATGTTTATTTGGGAGAAACAATGGATTTTCAAGGACTCCGGAACACGGTCTCTATGGCAACTGTATGCAGAACCAGAGGGAGGGAGGGGAAGTTCCCCTATTTCCAAATACTCAGAATTGAGTGATTTGAAGTCCATTTCCCAGGGATTACTTAAACCAGGAACTGCAGGTGCAATGCACTGTCCAGGTTCACACAGGGATGCAAACAAGGAGTAGCTTCAGGCACACCATTCCCATGGAGTTTTAGGAAATCCTGCTCAGACACATCTGCTATAAATGCAGAAATGGCTGCCTTAATATTCAGCTCAGAAGAATTATTACACCTATGTGCTCGTTCCTACAGAGATGGCAGCCAAAATCTGGAAAAAACACAGGGAAACCCTGGTCCTTCCTAAGGGGAACATTTGGCCTCAAGCACAGCTCAGCAGCACTCCAAGGAGAGCTGTGAGCTCATCTCAGCATCAGGCTGAGCCTTAATCACTTTAAGTCAGATCCCACCACTGGTTTATTTCCATTGCTCTTCCAAATTCAATTATTAAAAAAGGAAAACAAGACAAACCTAATTATGCTGGGCTGAGAGGCCCAGCTCAATGTCAGAGTCATTACAACTTCTCCCACCAAGAGCCATCAAACGTCATCACAGGCTCAGCAAAAAGCAAATTAGAGATCACTTATTGTTATCACCAACAAAACATGGACTGAGACAAAGCCTGTGGTGTTGAAGAAGCAAAGTGGTCATGCTGAAGAAATTGTTCTTTCCCTAGTGCAGCTGATTCTGCCTTGAGTCCCTCTGTAAGTCATCAGCACAGAGGAGAAATGGTCCAAAAGGCCATGTTTTGTCACTTTGTCACATCAGCAGCCTTCAAAAACCACAGGTTTTCCCTTTGCAGGCAGCAGTAAATGCCATTTTCAGTATTTCTCTGTCAAGCTCCTAACCTACAGAGCAGGATTTTAAAGTTTTCAGGCTGTTCCATCACAAAATCCTCTTCCATTTGAGGAGCACTTTGTGACTCCTTAGGAAGGTGTCTGCTCCAAGAGATCCCCCCTGTCTTACTGGCATCAGGAATTTCATGGGAGGGGGGTAAAGTAAAATTATCCACTTGCCCCACAGCCACCTTCTACTTTCCAGCTACATCATTATCTCCAGCCATTAATCCTGATTGGATTTATATTCCCTACACAACCCCACGAACACAACTAATGGCTGGTGATACAACTAATATTCCATTAGGATCCTCTCCAGACAATTTTTTTTCCTCCAAGGACAAGCCCTGCAAAGCTGCCAGTGGAACCTGGGGGCAGCTGAGCAGTTCTGTGTCACGCTGGTATTTCTCATGCCTATGTGTGGTTTGAGATGAGAAAAGCCACAAAAAGTCATGTACTGAACAATTATAACCTCAAAAAGAAACAAATAATCCATTTTTTTGCATGGTTACTCACAGGAGGGAAAGCAGAACAAAGCAATCCTATTAACAGATAAAAAGAAAGGGCCCAGTAAACAATTCCCAACCACACTGGTGAAGCCAACACATCCAGAAAAATGGAATTTCATTGCTGCTTTCCTGAGTCACCCAGCTAAGCCTAAAACCCTTTTCTGCTTCATTTTAACTTGCTGTTCACCACCACCTGCAACTGTACAGAATGTGACAAAAACTCAGCAGTTCCCATCCTGTCAGCCCCAAGCCACCAGCTGCCTGACTCTTCACACAAGGCTCCAGGAGCTGCCTAAACTGAAGCTCTAAGCAGTTTCTAATGATACCGATTTCAGAGTTACCCACCAGAATACACCAGCCCAGAAATATTAAATGGGGGAGACTACAGGGAGCGAGCTAGAAGAGAGCACAGACATTTAATTCTTGTTCCTATGCCCTGCAAAGGCTTAAACTGGGGCACTTCAAATCCTCGGTGAGTTTCTGTTCCAACACATCCTCGGAGAAGGGCTCAGATTATCACAAATGCCTCAGTAAAACAAAATCAAAACAAACAAACCCAGACTTTAAAAGTCAAGTGAAAATGTGCCTGTGAGCTTGCCCAAGAGGACATTCCTGGCCCTGGGAGTGGTGCACTGATGACCTCACCGAGCTGCAAACCCAGGCCAGGAAGTGTTTAGCTCGTGTCTTCAGAATAGGAAGCTGGCATCGCAGGGATATTCCTCAGAATCGATCACCAGATGAAAGCCAGGACCATAAATTCCCTCCACATCACAACACAACATTTTGGTTTAATGAGCCATTATACAAAGCCCTCGTTAAAGTCGAATGCTGGACGTGGCCACCACGATGTCACCGAGGGCAGAGCTCGGCACCCTGTGCTGCATCACCCAGGGAAAAGCTGATATTTCCCCCTTCTGCACATTCCTCCTCATTGCCATTAAACTGAATCCCTGCCTTTTGCTTGGAGTGAATCCCAGAAGTGACAGATGCAATAAGCATGAAGATTTCACTTGAAAAAATCCAATGATGTTTGAAAAGACAGCTCGGGAGAAGACAGAGCAATGCCAACAGAGAACACAAATGCTGATTAAAGCAATCTGGATAAAAGGCTACAAGTGACCATTGAAAAATTACTATTATGAAGTGCTGTAATGAAACAAACACCGAGCAAATGCTGCCTGATGTGTCCCCGAGTGTGTCAGGTCTTACTAGGGCTACTGAAAACACAGAAAAACACATATATCCAAAATAAACAGGCATTGCCACAAAAGTATTTGATCTTCTACCTTTGTGTACACAGTCCTTAGCAAACACCACTATTAGCTGCAATAAAACCTTCCTGCAAGCACACAGCCATCTGGATTTTTCAACCCCCTTGAGCAGAAAAGATGATTCAATGCTCGTTATTCAAATGAAAATGGAATAAACCCTCTCCTGCCTCCCGCACACAACACCCGCTGCTTTCCCCACATCCAAACACGCTTCTCCCAGGACACGCTGTGCCACTTCACACCATTTTCCCACACTCCAGAGCTCCCCTCGTGCCTGCCACGGAGGCACACAGACGGAGAGGATGGCACCAGGTAATTTGGGAACAGCCTGGCCTAAAATTAAAACAAAATCGGGAAATTCAGCGGCGGACCGAAAAATCAACTGCAGCCCGCTGTGTTCAGAACATCCCTCTCTGATTTTGCCACCGTCTTTGGTTTTGCTCCCAGTAATCCCCACGCACATCTGCACGACCAGACGTGCTCAGACCAACTCCAGCTGCTAAAAAAACCCCAGCATATCACTTATCTTCAACAATAAAACTGCTTCCATCGGGTTTACTTTTCTTTCCTGGCACCTTTCACTGCCTTTTTTCATTTTCTTCTTTTTTCAGACCTGTCTCCTGTGCAGTCAGGCAATTATGGCATCACAATGTCCTACAGCTGAACCTCTGTGCGGTGGTGTCACACACCTGCCCACGTGTCCAAGACCTTCCTTCGTGCTGTTAATGGAATCGGTGGGAATTTCATAAAGCACAGGTATGGACTAACATTTAAATTCCAGCCTTTGGCATATCACAGTTAAACAATGTGACTTCCTGCATAGACAAAACAAAGCCTAGGGACATCTGCCCACTGCAAAGGGATAGGATGAGATGGTCCTTAAGGTTCTTTCCAACCCAAACCGTTCTGTGATACCCTGGTGATTCCATGACATGTCACACAGCCCAGGATTCCACACATCTCCTGCACAGCCTCGAAAGAGCCCCTAATAACGGCGTGACAAGGACCTGCCCTACGGGAGCCTCCAGAAAATAAACCCAAACTAAACCCCCATCAGAGCGCTCATCTTTTGTCCTCTGCCATGGTGCACGGCGGGGACGGGCGCTCCGGGGGCGGCACACGCCGGTGCCACCGAGCGGCTGCTGCATCGCCGGGCGGAAAAGAAGTCGGGGGGGGGAAAAAAATAAAAAAAAATGAAAGGAAAACATGCAGAACAAAAGCCCCCCAGCGCTGTCCCCGTCGCGGCATCAGGTGCGCGGCGGGAGCGCCCGGCTCTGCCGCCCCGCCCCGGGCTTGCCCTGCCCGGCGGCCCCGGCCGGATGCGGATGCGGCGGCGACCCCGCGCCGCTGCCTAATAAGGAGGGAGCGGGGAGCGGCCGGGGCCGAGGCGGTGTGGGGAGGGCGCTGCCGCCGCGGGCCCCGCGCTGACAGCGGCCGCCGCCTCACGGAGGGCTCGGCGGCCCCGCGCGGGAAGGGCCCGCCCGGCCGGACCCCCGCCCTGCCCGGCGCCCTCCGGAGGGCACCGCGCCTCCCGCCCAGCCGCATCCCCGCTCTCCGGTGCTCTCCAGTTCTCCCTGCTCGCCCTCACCGCCCCCGAACCGCACCGCGATCCCGAGCCGCCTCCCGCGTCCGCTCCTCAGCCCGGCGGAGCCGCCGCCTCCGCCTCCTCCTCCGCCCGCCGCCGCCGCCCGACTGAGCGCCGCGGGGTGGGGCGGGGCAGCGCGGCCGCGGGGCCCGCCCCCGAAGAGACCACGCCCACAACAGGACACGCCCCCTCTCTTCAGGCACCGCCCAGCCTCGCCTCACCCCCCGTGGGGGCGGGGCGAAGCTTTGAGCGACAGCTCTGTCAGCCAATGGCCGCGCGGCGCTCGGCACCACGCGCGGTCGCGCGCTCTCGGGCCCCGCCCCGCCACCCCTCAGCGGCGGGTGGGAGGCGGGAGGTCGTGAGGGACCTCCGCCCTGAGGGACCGGCCATGTCCTCCCTGTGGGCTAGTCCTGTCCGCTCTGAGGGACCGGTCATGTCACCCCTGGGGATCAGTCATCTTACGCCTGAGAGATCGGCCGTGTCTGCCCTGAGGGACTGATCATGTCATCCCTGAGGCACGGATCTCCCTGAGAGATTGATCATGTCCTCCCTGAGGCATAGATCATCTCAACCCTAAGGGACCGGTCATGTCCTCCCTGAGGGACCGATTGTGTCTTCCCTGAGAGACTGATAATATCGTCCCTGAGGGACTGATTGTGTTCTCCCTGAGGGACCGGTCATGTCCTCCCTGAGGGATCGGCCGTGTCTGCCCTGAGGGGTGACATGAGCCTGCTGTCCTCAGAGGCAACACTGAGGAGAACCAGCAACTTCTCAAGAAAACAACCGCGTCACCTCACGCTGTCACACCGAATCACAGCGGCTATGGTGAAAAAAGGACGGTGACAAAAACCCCTGCTAAAGACTGCAGAGCTCAACCCCAGCTGAGAACCACACTTCAACGAGACACCCAGGGCAGATGCTCTCCTCATTGCACTTGTAGTAAATTTATGGACGCTGCACTTTGAGGTGTAGGGTTTGTATCTGTGCTGTTCTGACAGGTGAGGCGAGCACTTTGCACACACACACACACCTGGCTGCTCACAGGTGACACCGCCACACTCGGGGCCACTGCGGCCTCAGGGAGCCCGAGGGGCGGGTGAACAACACCCGAGCAGAGCCCACAGCCCTCAGTGTTACCATACATGGCCAAAACCAAAACTCCTCGAGCTTCCTCATCCGTTTGGGCCGACGTTTGCACGTTCATTTGCATGTGGTTTGATGCTTAAGGGAGGGTAATGTTTCAGGGGAACATCACCTCGCTAATTCCTTTTCTAATCTTTCTGAATTTGGAGGAATATATGTCGTGATGAGCTGAGCTGAGAGCCCTCCTCTTCCCCCACGGAGTTGTGACAGGACCGTGAATTACCCGCTGTGGGTGATAGCTGGTGTTAAAACCCACGGAAAACCTCGGGGAGATACATTTGTCCTGGTCTGACTGTCACAGCTGATGGAAACATCAGTAGCTACAGATTAAACAAATGTTATCCTACATTTATTAACCTTTGACACTTAAATGTAACCGCTGATTCAACAAGCAGGAAAGCCTCTCTTACCTGCTGAGCAACACCTTGATAAAAAAAATTACACACAGAGATTAGAGTGGCAAGGCTGCACCCTTGCTCATGACAATTACCCTGAAATTAATCAATAGATTCTTTCTGAAAGCCAGTCCAGCACAATTACACCACCCTGCTCCCTCAAACAATCTCATTAAAGCAAAAAGAGAAGAAAATGGAAGCAGCCTTGGAGCAGAGCTGCAGGTAACTCAGAGTTTAAGGAGTTCAGGTTGTGATTCACATTTTCCACGTATGTACATGACGTGTTGAAGGTCACAGAATGAGTCAGTGATAGAGCTGAGAGTCCTGCCTGCCCATCCTTAATTTATTAAAAGTCTCAAACCTGTGGGGAGGGGTTAAATTTTATAAAACTGATTTTTTAATCATGTACCAAGCAATGCTTTAGCCTGGACTGGAAGACAAGGACAAAGGCAGCAGCACCCAGCACTTCCCAACAGCTCAGAACCAAGGAAGATTTTTGGCCTCCAACTGAAAAGAAAGTGGCACACAGAGGTCACAAAGTGAAATTTGTCCTGAGAAATCTGATTGAAGCCTAATCCTCTCAAGAGCTGCCTTGGGAAGGGTGGATCCTGCAGAGATGGAAATTCCTTGCTCAACACAGCACTGGAAGAGTCGCTAAGGATGGACTCAGGTGGAAATAACACCTGTGGAATTTTTGCCAGAGCTTCCTAAAACAGTTGGATGGAAACACTCCAAAGAACACCCAGATCCTGTCTGGGATTAACAAGCTGTTTAGATCACAAGGTGATGAAGAAATTACAGGAATTTTAGGCTGAATTCTCCAACAAACAGAAGAAACAGCTCAGGTTTTACATGTGCTCCTTGGTTGTGCTGTAACCACTAATTTTCATCACTTCAGATGAGTAAAACCATCCTAACAAACAATTTAAATGTTATCCACAGTGCTTCAAGGTAAACAACTTGTCAAAATATGCCACAAATCCTAATTTTTCTAAAGGAAAACCACCAATCCTTACAGCTACAAGGAGCAACACATTAAAGTTTGTCCCATTTTACCAACGCCCGGTTAGCACATTTTGCAGAAATTCAGGATTTATTTAAAAACTCACTTTTAGCCACCCCACATATTTTCCCCTCAGCTACATCACTGCAGGATTGCTGCAAACTATCTCAGAGCCTTTATACGGAAACAGCACCGTGGCTACAGACTCCACCTCTGAAACTTATGTCAGCTGCTAAATTTAGCTTCCTGCAAATATGCATCAATTCCATCCCTGCAATAAATCCCCCTGCTTTGCTCCTGGGATGAGCCTGATGTGCTTCCCGAGGACCACACTGGGTGTGTCCCACAGCCTTCCCCACCAAGGCCACGTTTATAGTTAGAGGAGGTAAAGAAACACCTGAGGCACCTTTTTTTTAGGAGAAATTTTGATCAATTTCTTCAGTTTGCTGTCTCTGAGCCATCCCAGAGTGGTGATGAACCCCATTTTTGGAACCTGTAAGGTCACTGGAGGGATGAATTTGTCTCAAATACTTTTGCTGAAATCCTCATTGCTAAATGTATTCTAAATGGAAGGAAACGGCTTAGGGAGGTTTTAGAGAGATCAGCAATTTAAAGTGCTGTTATTTTGCAGCTTAACTTCTAAATCAAGCACAATATGCCAGACAGGACAGTCTTGAACCCTGGGTTTGCAGGTATCCAAGTTATTAAGCTTTTCAAGGATTTTTATGTCCCTATTTATCTATTTACTTCCTGAAGCCTTTTGATTTATTATTATTATTATTATTATTATTATTATTATTATTATTATTATTATTATATTTACTTTATCATCATATTTATTTACTGGGAAGTACTAGGCTCTCCCACATGAAATGTGAACATTTTTATATTTCTCCTTCTATGCTTCCATAATTTAGGGATCCCATCAAGGCCAGGCCCTGCAGCATTGGGAAGAGCTGCTCCTGCTGAAATCAGGAATGTGATCTTACCTTTCACTTAACATTACAGGAATTTAGTGATTTTTAGTGCAGGGAAATGTTCCCTGCCCACAGCAGGAGGTTGGAATAAGAGATGGTCTTTAAAGCCTCCTCCAACCCAAACCATTCTGGGATTCTCTGAAATCTGAACCGATTGCAGTGACAAACCCTCCTCACTCCACTTTCTCCGTGTGGAATTAGATTTACTCTCAGCATTAATTTACTTTTCCTGCCTTAATTCCTCCATGTCCATGGGCACGGAGTGAGTCCCAGGGGCAGCTTTATGAAACTACTCCCAATCCCGGTTTTTAAGGGACATTTCCACGGTCATCAACTGTTGAGCAGCTGCCAAGACTAAATTGTTCTCAGAGCCACCACGTTAAGGGCTCTGGATAATGGGAAATCGATTCTGTCTGTGGCTGGGAGGATGTGCTCTGCCCAGGGAAGTGTTCCCCAGTTCCTGCAAAGGAGAGACAGGGAGAGCAAAATCCCTTTGGAGTGGCCTTGTTCAATCCTTGACCAGAAAGGGGAGCTGTAGAATTAGGGAATGAAGATAAGGAGAGCAAAACTTTCCATCAGATGCTTTGAAACAACAGCCAGGAAGGGAGAAGTGTCTGAGTGTGGCAGCAAGGAAAGAGGAAAACATGGATTAAAGGGCAGGGTTGGGAGCCAGCACCCCTGAGCTTTATTCCCAGTTCTGTGTGTCATGGAACCATCACTGTGCTACTTCCAGACCCCAGAACTGGGGTCATTCTCAACCCCCCTCCCCAAAGGGCAATAAAATCCAGTGTGGTGAGCGAGGGCCTGTGCTGCTTGGAAGGGCTGGAGGATGCTGGAGATGGATAAGGAATGAGTGAACATTAGGCCAGGATGTGCATTAATAATTGATGCTATGGTTATTAATGATTTACAATAGATTTCATCCAGTACATCTATTACTGCATCTCCCCACTCTCACACCTTTTGTGCAGTAATATCAGTGTCAGACACATCCCTCCCAACTCAGCTGGAAGAAAGGCATCCAAAAACGAGCTTTTACAGCAAAAAGAAACCTCTAATTTCAAGCTAATCTATTTCCTCGTGTATTTTTCTCCATCATTAGACAGGATTGTGAAATATATTTTAATTTCCTCTCTATTTCTGCAGTGAAGGGGAGGTAGGTCCCAATACCTAATTAAAATGTTGGGCCACCAAATAAACCCAAAGCAATTGCTTGCAACAGATGGGATTTCCTTTGTTGCTGTCTTCGGATGATTAACGAGGAGGAGAGAGACAAGAAAGCAGAACTGAAAAAAAAAGAAAAAAAAAAAAAAGAAAAAAAAAAAAGAAAAAGCAAGCTGTATTTTATTTACAACATAAATATCCTGGGATTGACAATTCCTAGCATCCTGGACAGCAGGAAAAAATCAGGCAGGCAAGGAAGGAGCCGGGGCTGGGTGCTGGGGTTCCTGGGCACTGATCACAGAGCCTCACTATTCAAGCACTTTGGAATTCTTTTGCCATCTTCTGTTTCTCTCCCTGCTGTCTAGGATCAGGTTGGACCAAAGGTGCTGGAAAAATCAGAGGTATAAGAAAGGAAACACATAAGGGTAAATCCACGTGAGGTTTCCATGTTTGAGATTTGGGAAGATCAATGTTTAAGCCAGCTTTTAAAACCCCAACAGACTGTCATGGATAGAGCAAAATGGGAAACTCTTCCTGCTCTTCTTCCTGCTCTAGTGGAAGGTGTCCCTTGCAGGGGGTGGAACGAGATGGGCTTTGAGGTCCCTGCCAACCCGAACCATTCGGTGTGTCTGTGTTTTTTTATTGCAACATTTCCACAGGTCAGCACCGAAATATTGTCTCAACCCTCCCTCCCTGTTTCCTCTGGAGAACAAGGAGGTTAAAATGTGTCAGGAGGGATGGGGCTGCAGCTGGTATTGCCCTGGGGAGGGAGCTGATTCCTTGTATCCCTTCTCACTCCCTCCTTCTGCCAGTCCTATGGCATCCACCTGCTCCTTCCATCCCGGCAAGGATGATCAACCATCCCAGTGCCCTGTGCGGCTGAGGGGAACGCTCCAGCTCAGCTCCGGTGAGAGCAGACACCCTCCCTCCCTCTGGAGGAGTGTGGAGATCCACGCTCAGACACCACCACCCTGCTCCACGCTCTGAGCCTGGCACTGCTTGCAGGGACAAATATCTCCCAACTCTATTTCTTTACATCGTGTCCTCAGCTGCTTCCTGAGAGCACAGGAGCTGCTTGTCATCCCTGCAAGGATTTTGTCATCCCTGACACGCACAAACTGTGGCACGTTCGCGCTCCGACTCTGTCGCGACAGTAACCGATCACACCTATTTTTTAAGCAGACTCAGTTCAAAGCCACCACAGATTTCCTGTGCCTTAAAACACTTATTTTCCCTTATAAGGAAATGCACAATTGCAGATTGTCACTGAACAGAAGATGGGAGTTAAGCAGCGTGGGTCGGGTGGCTCCTTGCGGGATCCAAACTCTCACATAAACACTCATTTCTATCTCTCCTATTTCTGCAGAGCTGCTGTTTTACCAGGAAAATTTCAAGAGAGTTCTCTTCTCCATATTTTTTTCAGTGAAAGGGTTTCCAAGTTGATGTCATTCTTCTGAAAGGCTTATTCAGTGAAGTCACAGTGCAGGAGAAAAAGAACTTAGAGAAAATAATGCTGCTTTTTTATAGCTAAAATAAAATTACATTGGCTCACCCTGTGCCTGCAGGGACAGAGGCAAATAATCCCACATGGCAGTGGGAGAACACATCCTATGGACACCACTGCACTGTAGCTGCTGTGAGAAGCAGTAAATTGTACTTATTCCTACACAGAAGTCTGATAAAACAAATCTTTCTCCAAAACAGTTTCACTGCACCAAGGGCTTTGAACCAACACCTGATTCCCATCCTGCCTCCTTAGGAGACTCCGCGTGCCCTGAGCACATCCCGTGTGTCACCCGGCTATTCCCGGCTGCTATTTCCCATCCACGGCCGTGTTCCCACCTGCCCTGGAACAGCGACATCCAGACCCCCCCCAGTTCCCCGGCAGAGCCAGGACCCCTCACTCCTCACCTTTTTTGGGCGCTGGTGCTGCTGCTGTCCCCTCCGACGCCTTGGGCTTTTCGAAGGTTTTCTTGGCATCGGCAACTTTAAGCACATTCTCATCCTCCTGACTCTGCCTCCCCTTCCGCTCCGGCTCCTCCGAGCCCCCTCCTCCCGCAGTCCTGCCTCCCGGGAGCAGCTCCGTGCCCGCCGCTGCCCACTGCTCCCTGCCAGCCTTGGCCTCATCGCCCAGGGGCTCCAGCAGCGCCTCCGTCAGCGCCACAGCCTTGCTCATACTCAGAGCCAGGCTCTCCTTGCTGTGGGTCCTGACAGGGGGGGCCGGGGGGGTTCTTTTCGGGATGAAGGAGTCGAGTTCATCATCTTCACCTCCGAGCTGCTCCCTGCTCTCCGCGAGCTGGCTGCTGCTCTGTCTCGAAAGCTTCCCGGTGTCTCTGGCCACCGGGGGATAATTTGTGACCGCAGGCACCATTCTCTCGAGGCTCTTCACTACCTGCTGGTCTGGCTCGGCCTTCCTGGCCGGATCCTCCTCGCTGGCCTGCCCGTTCTGGCACAGGTCAAGAGTTCCATCGGGCTGGGGGGCCAAGCTCCGCGCCTGCCTCAGGCCCTCGGCCGCCCTGCTGCTGTCCCTGGGGATGTAGGAGACAGGTGTGCCTGCCTCCTGCTTGTTTTGCAGGATGTAGTCCATGAGCTCGAAGCTGTCGGACCTGACGGGCACCATCGGCTTGTTCCCCTCCGCGGGGCCCTTGGGGCTCAGTTTGGTCACTTGCCTGCTCTCCACGCTGCTTTCTGAGTCCGAGCGGCTCATCTGCCTCCTCAGGACTCTTTCCAAGGAGTTGAGCCTGCTGAGACTGGGGCTTGCCACCTTCCCATCCCCTGCGTAGCCCTCCTGAATCAAGGGTAGCGTGTCCTCTGTCTCTTCCCATTCCTCCTCAGGTTCCGTTTCTGCCTCCTGGATGAGGCGGCGGTACTCGCTCTCCTCCAGCCTGTAGACCACCGGCCTCACCGTCCTGCCCGTGCCCACCCGCCTGGGCACCACCTCCAGCTCGTACACCTTCGGGGGGGCTTCTCCCTCCCGGCCTCTCCTGCACCCCTTGGATACGGGATGCTCTTCCAGGCACAGCTCCCCTGCCGTCCCCCGCTGCCCTCTCTGCCCGCTGCTGCTCATCTCCGACCTCTTAGCAGGGCCTGCGGTGTCGCTCCGGAGGTCGGGGAGGTCCCCCCGCTCCCGGCTGTGTCCCAGGCCCTCCTGGCTGAGCTGCAGCAGTGGATAATCCTCACACGTCCCTGCGGATTCTCCCCGGGAAGCTGGGCAGTCTCTCCCCCTCGCCTTACTTGTGTCATCCCGTAAATATCCATAGTTCTGCCAGGTGGAGGCTTCCATGGCCGGGAGCTCTGTCACCGTAATTCCTGGTTCCAAGTGCTTTGGGACTGGCCAGCCAAGATTTTTCCCACCTTGGGTCTCGGCAGGCTTTGAGCACCGCCTCCTCCTCTCTCCGCTCTGGGAGACGGCGGCACTTGGAAGCGTCGGAGCCTGGGTCATGTGAACCGGCGTTCCTTGGCCTCATGGCCAGCAGAGAGGAACATCCCGTTGGCACGACGGAGCCCGTGCTCTGCCACTTCTGACACCACACCCAGCACAGCTGATGCCACGCTGGTCCCTACCCAAACACATCCCACCTGGATAACTGGAAAAACCCCCTCCAGCTGCTGATTTGCTGGTCCATGGCACTTCGCAGTCAAGACTTGTTTCTCATCTGCATCCTTCTGCAGGGATTCTGCTCTTTCCTCATCCTAGTCTAGCAACAACTCCCCACGGTCCTGTGCAGCAATCCTGGCTTCCCTCCGATTTCGCTGCTTCCAGAGGGATTTACTGCCAGGCTGTCTGGGCAGGATCACCTCTGCCAGCTCCTTGTGGGTTCCACGAAGAGATGGAAATGCACATCCGTGCCCCTGGCACTGTTCCCTCCTCCCTGCCCCGTGCTTGTCGGACGCGGAACGGCTCCCCCACAGCTCTTTCCCTGGAAGCAGCACTCAGCCTTGGGCTGCGTCCCAGAGCTTGGGGGAGAGATGCAGCCTGCACAGAGCGTGCGGGGCAGAGCCGGAGCGGCTGCAATGATCTGCGGGAAAAACTTGATGGTAAAGGGAATTGCTGTGACAGAACGGCTGCCCGAGATAAACACGGGAGCCCGGCAGCAGCCTCAGACACAACTCCCTGAGGAGACTCCGAAACACAACTTATCAAAAATCCCTATTTACGCACCGGGCATTTCTCTAAATAACCCTCCCAGCAGAACGTTCCTCCCTTTGCATAACCCTCCGGAAGGCGGTGGAGCCGGAGAGCTGGAGGGCTCTAATCCGTTTGTACACAGCTGGGATGCCTGGCATTGCAGCGAGCCGCAGCTCCCAGCCCAGCCGCTGCCCCTGGGCTTTGCCTTTTATGGTTCCCCGAGCTGGGAAGCATCCCGAGGCAGGATGCAGGATGCACCTAGATCATCCCAAAAGAGGTGCACGCACTGGCACCTCTATGGTATCGGGGCTGAGTTACCCCATTGTCACCTAAAGAGTTGGCAAACAGGACTTGGCCTCAGCCCAAAGGCATCCCCTGATATTCCATGAGGCTGGAAAAGCCCGCAGGGCCTCATCCAGAGACCTGAAGGACCCAGCAGCCTCTGAGCACCATAGACACACAGCAGATGGACCATGGTCAGGATGCCACCACCTCGTCCTGTGTCAGGAGCGAATTCCAGCCACTGACGAGGGGAAGGAGTGAGGGATGAAGGTTATCCCAGCCCTTATCAGCCTGGAGCCAGCCAGGTCCCTTGCTGGGACAGTTCTTTATCAGGGCATGTTGCAGAGCTGCTCTGCACAGACAAAACCCCGTTTGTTTCCACTGGAAGTCTTAAATCCCTGCCCAGGCTGCCCAGAGCAAACACAACCAATTCCCAGTGGGATCAGGGCTGGTGGCCGGGCTCCTGCTGCTCCTGCCAACACCAGCATCAGGAGAACCTGGCAGCAGCAGCCCTGACAGGTAGAGAAATGCTGAGCAAGATGTGCTGGCAGGTGCAGGAGTGAAGAATTTCGCAGCCAAGCCACCTCTCCCATGGGATGAACTCACTCAACACTGGCACTGTGACCCGATCTGCAATTCCGGGTGTTCCCCACGAGCCCTCATGGCAAAATCAAATTCCTTCTGGGCTTCTCACAAACCTCCATGATTTGGGGATATTGTGGTGGTTTGAGCTTGTCCTGTGAGGGGACTGCAGAGCCCAGGGTTGGTGTGGAAGGGGCACGACCATGTCCTGGGACTTGCCCTGGGCGTTGCGTCCCCTGTTCCAGGGAACTTCCCGGAGCTCTGACACGGCACCAACGTGGTTCTGCTCCTGAGCCCTCTGCATAAAAGGAAATGGCAGCTGCTGCAGCGTTGCTGCTCCCTATCCTTCAAACAGAGGGAGGAAGAGACTTTTAGGGAATATGCACCGAGGCCTGAGCAAACCTGAGCAGCAGCACAGCTCGGCCGGTGCCCACTGCAGGAACCGGCTCCTCTGGCCTTGGCAGCGCAAACTCGCAGCTTCTGCTTAGAAAAATATTTACATTTCCACCTTCCCAGAGGCCAGAGTGGCTGTTCAGCCACGGCCCAGCAGGAAGGGACACAGAGGCATCATCCTGGGGCTGCAGGCAGATGGAGAACCACTGCCAGTGTGGAAATGCAGCCACAGCCCCCAGAGTCCTTCTCTGTGTGCTACAATCAGCCTTCCCCTCCGGCCAAACCTCATCTTTTTACCCAAAACCACCATTAAGGTACCTGCTCACCACCCCAACTCCACATGGAGCTGGAAAATGCTGGCAGGGAAGCATCTTCCCATCTGAGGGTCCTTGAGGAGATCAGCTTTGGAGCACCTGCAGCTCCTCCATGAGGGAGAGACCAGGGGCACAGCTGAACCCTGCACCTCCCCAGCACCTCAATTCCCAGCCACGAGGGCACCCAGTGCCAGACTGCCCCTGCCCACGGCAGCTCCAGGCTCAGGCATCTCCTTTGGTCAGTGAGGCTATAAATAAACCCTCCCTGGTCGCCAGAGAGAATTTGTGTTGCTCCAGATGTTGCCTGGTTTTGCCATAGCAACATCACAACAGGATGTAACATTTGGCAGTGAGGAACCGCTCTGAAAAGGACCAATTTCCAATCCTAACAAGAACAAAAAAAAGAGCCAGGGACTCACCGGCAGCCTGAGCACGCTCCAGCCATTGCACAGTCCCATGTTGTGGTTCCCTGCATCCAACCCACACCCACCTCTGGAGCTGGGAACGGCTCCGTGGGGAGGCTCCATCTTTGGGAAGCTGAAGCGAGCAGGGAGCGATGTCTCTGTCCACCCAGCCAAGGGATGTGTGAGTTAAATGAACCAACAGCAAACACTGACCCCAAAACTGTGTTGGCTGAGGGACAGGCTGTGCTCCAGGATCTCCAACAGCAGCGGGAAGCTCTTCCCAATCCAGAGCTCTGGGGCTTCCATCTCTGAAGAGAGTTAATCCCCGGGTGTAACAGCCCCATCCAGCCCCTGCTCCTGCTGTTTTCCCTCCTGTGCCATCGTCTCAGCACATCTGGGAATCTCCAGGGAGGGCTTGTCCCTCCAAGTGCTCTGTGCTGCGGTCCTGGATCAGGGCAGGGACAGATCCCCTTCCAGCTCCTGGTGCCTCAGCTCCTGCAGCAGCACCTGCCCAGGCCGTGCCAGAGCTGCTCCCACACCTGGAGATCCACCCCTCCCCCGGGGATATCCTCAGGTGAAGGAGACCCAAATCTCCAAACCCACCCCTGGCAGCCCAGGACAGTTCCCTCAATCGTTTGCAGATGATTTCCCCAGCCAGGAGCTGCTGTCCACGTCAGTCCCTGTGGGAGCTCCGGGCCTTCCACACCTGGGATGTGGCTTTGCTGAGGAGACCAGCACAGGCCTCTGGGAATTCCACAGCCCACGTTGCTGTGGCAGCATCAAGGCCCTCTCCCAGGTGGGATTTTCCAGGCTTGGCAAGGTGCAGGTGTCACTTCTCCATGTGCCACTGGCTCCACTGCTGGCATCCTTTCCAGAAGGTGAGCAGCTCCTCCTGAGCTCAGTCTGGGGTCTCTGAAGAAACCAGGTGGAGAATGACTGATCCCCATCCTGTTCCCCTGCATCCAGCCTACAGGAGCATCAGAAAACCAAAAACGAGGGAAGCAGAGCCAGGACAGATGGGGAATGATAACACCAGGCAGGCAGTGGGGTCCCTGGGATATGTCCTATTCCCTCCTTTTCTTTCCACCCCTTCAGTGTCTGTTCCTTCCCCACCGCCAAACAAAGCTACAAAACTCACTTGTAAAAGGAAAAAAAAAAGTTTATTTTTTTTCCTCACAAGAAGCACATAAAATATCCAGGACATTTTTACAAACAAAAGTAAAAAAAAAAGTGCATGATGCATCCCTCCCGCGGGCATACAGTACAAAAATCCTGCAGATTTCCATATAAAACTGGGATAAGAAATACCATGGAATAAAGGAACGTTGTTATGGAGTACAGCAATGCACAGGAACAGCTACACATCACTCAACCCCCTCCTCAGGGACTGACTGGGACTGTCCCCACCGCTCCGGGAGTCGGTGACACGGCCGGGACACCACCCGGGAAGGAGCCCCGGGAGAGGTCGGGCACTGCTGCCACACGGAGCGGGACTAAGGAGCCGGTCTGAGCATTTCAGGATTTCTGGCAGGACGGGACAGGGTTTGGGTCTGCCGAGCAAAGCGTGGTCGGTGATGGGATGTGTCCCTGCACACCCCGCCCGCGTTCCGGCAGCGATGCATAGATAAATGGGATAAATGGGATAAATGGGATAAATGGGACAAACGGGGACACCGGGAGCAGCCACCCGCACCGCGGCTGTCACGGAGCCTTGTGGTTCTGCCATGCCCAGAGCAGAGGGAAGCGGTAGCAGGCGAGCAGTGCCGAGCTCGGCGGGGACAGGAGGGCAGGAAAGGAGGAGGGACGGCCTCACTGCCACCGGAAACACCAAAAGCACCAAAAACTCCCCAGAGAACAGCAAACAGCAGAGTCCAACAGCTCAGCAGATACACAGTGTTTGTAAACTATGAGTAAGGCACTCCATCGTAAGGACACGTACGACACGTGGGGAGGACGAGCACATCAACCTTGTCATGCAACAAACCCGACGGGACGGGAGAGGTTTGGCTACAACCCCCCGGGAATGGCACAGCGGAGCTCCCGGAGCAGCTCCCACCAAGCCGTGTCTGTATCCCGACCACGCAGGGAGGGAGCCCCGAGGCCGGAGCGAAGCCTGGGGCTGATGCAGCCAGAGCCAGGCGGGAACAGCAGCAGGGAAGGCGGAGGGGGCCGAGCTGAGCGGGCTGGACGCGGCAGAACTCGGCAGGCACTCGAGAAACAGGAAGGAAATCAGATGTTCGCTCGTGTCGGTTCACAGAATTTTCGAAATGAATTCAAAACCCGTCCCCAGCACCTCTTCCCTCAGGCAGGCAGTGATGGGAAGGGTCGGCAGCACTCAGGGAGCAATAACCTGTGGGTGACCCTGCGGTCCCGAGCAGGGGACACCGAGGTTTCCCAGGAGCTGCTCCGACCCTGCGGCACCCAACAGCCCCAGGGCCTCCTGTTTGCCCCTTCCCAAATCCGAATCTGGGTGTAAAGGAGGATAAAGATGATCCAAACACGAATGGATCCAGCCGTGGGTTTCATCCTGCCCTGAGCACGACCCAGTGCTGCCTCAGCCCAAGCAAGCAGAGGCTCCTACAAAACTTCCCTTCCCTAGCACCTTTTGCTCCACACCAGCTCTCCTGGGTGGAATAAGTCCAAATCAAATTCAGACTCGTTCGGGAGGGACAATTATTCACTGATTGCCTGTTCCTACAATTCCTCACACAAATGAAACATGCAGGATCTTATTCTTAAGGGGAAAAGGGAACTCCAGGCATTTAGGGCAGGAAAATGCTCAGCTCCCTTCCTCTAGACACCGGATTTTCAATCAACACAGTTCAGAGCAGCTGCTGCAGCCTGGCTCTGCCCCACCTCAAAGAGGGGAGCTGCAAGAAAGCCTTTCCATGGAGATTTTAAAATGTGGGAATACTCACTCTCACAGCCAGGATGAGCAAATCAACCTGTTTGACCCCCCAGATCTACAACAAAACATCACCCAAAGGCACAAGGCCTCAGATGGGATCAGGGGCACTGAGGTTTGGAGCACATCCCTTGCTCACTTCCCAAGCTCTTCCCTCTGGACTCAGCAAGGGCTCACATGGAGCAGCTCTTGACCAACTCTTGACCAGGCTCGTTGCCAAAACTATTCACAGCAAATGTGCATTCCTTACAGAATGCTGTGATCCAAGCATCAGCCCTGGCAGGAGGGGTAACACTGGACTGAGAGCACAGACAGCTCCTGGCTGCCCACCTTCACTCCAACATCCCTCTCCTCGGAGCATTTCTGTCCCACTGCTCCCCCCAGCAGGGTTCACGTGGTGCTCACACAGCCCTGTGAGTTCCTGGCCAGGCCCAGCCTGGCTCCAGCTCTGGGGCCACTCAGGCTCCTGACACCCACCATAAACAGCACCCAGGATTCCCCCAGCAGCTCCCCGGGCACAGGGATCGTCCTACAAAACCAACAGCACAACCACAAAAGACTCTGTCACCTACCAGGGCTCCAGGAGAGCCACCCCTCCTCGGCCACCTCGTGTCACCCACAGCTCAGTGACAGAGGGTCCCCAGAGCATCCACAACACCAACACAGCTTCACATCACGAGGTCACAGGCAACCACTGGCCAGGCTCTGTCAGCACTGGGACAACACCAACCACAACGACAGCAAAACACCCCAAGAACACAACACCTGTGACAGCCACACAGCCAGGGTGACATCGGGTCACAGCGTCCCCACAGACACAGCTCAGTGTTCCCTCACCTCCCAGCCACAGCCTGGGGAAGCCTCTGTGTCCACACTCCTTTACAGCTAAGGGAATTCCTTCAAACAACAGCAAGAATTCTGGGAAAAGCCTTTAGGATAAAAGCCCCAAACAACAAACCAGGACAAAAAGCCAGCGAGAACAGAGGTAGTGTGCGTGTCATCATTTTAAGGATTTTCCACAAGTGCCCTGTTTAAATAGAGACTTGTGTTTGTTCTGTAAAAAAAAAAGTAATGAATAATTATTTTGAGTCTTTGAAACAGAATATTTCAGCATTTTAGATATAGATAGATAGAGATACAAATATCTATCCATAACCACACACAAATCCACGTTATTACACTTGGCAAACAGTACTAGGAAGAGCATCCTGCAGGACAACAGGCAAGTCACACACCAAGTCCTCCTCTAAGCCATGCAACACATTTTATTTCCCTTGTGCCCTTCACCGTGACCCATCGTGGTTCTTTCCTCCTCTCTAGGAGCACAGGGAGGGGACGAGGAGGTGGCACCAGATGAGCTGCTGCAAGTCAGATGATAAAACAGCACTGATGCAATGAATAAATGCTACAAACCCCCAAAATCCAGCCCCCTCCTCCCTCTGCAAGGCATCAACTTTTGCCCATCCAAAGCGTGCTCTTCAAGTTCCCAGCCAGAGGCTTCACCCCTGGTTTGGAGGCACCATCTGTGCTCCTCAGTGGGGGCTCACAGAGCACGGAGCACTCGCTGGACACGGCCTCCTTGGAGTCTGTGATGGTGGACACGTCCACCTCACTGGACAGGTCCTCAGAGGACAGGTTAAGACATCCCAGCTTGGCGAGGGAATTGGATCTTTTCAGGGGTGAGGACACGGTGAGGCCGGCCAGGCGCAGCCTGGTCTCGATCTCCTGCGTGCGCTGCTTCACCAGCCCGGGCTTGCCCCGCACGCTGTGGATGCTGTCGCTGCTGGAGCTCCGTGTCAGGTTGGAGCTGCGGGAGGACGAGGGGGTGTAGCAGATGGTCTTCAGGAAGTCCTTGGTGAAGCTGCTCGTGTGCTCCAGGCGGTACCCGGCCGGTGTGGAGGTTTTCTGGGAGATCCCCTCCAGGACGCGCTTCACCCCCAGCTTCTCCACGTCGTTCTCGGCGTCTGCAGGCAGCAGTGGGGCCGGCGCCAGGAGAGGCACAAGGCCGGGATGGGACATCAAGTCCTCGCTTTCTTCCACAATGCTGGAGTCAACTCTGCCCCCCGAGGTGTCCGAGGGGAGGCTCTTGAGGCGCTCCAGCTCTTTGGTGTGCTTCCTGACCAATCCTGCTTTCTGCAGCTGGAGCAGCGACTCCTGGTGCTGCATCAGGTAACTGTTGGCGCTCGGCTTTTCTAAGTCTTTGCTGAACAACAGGTACTTCAGGTCCTTGGTGGGTCTGGGGTCCTTTCTGGCCAGAGACTCTTCCCTCACCACCTCTGCGTGAAGGAGGCTCCTGTCACAGTGGGAGTTTCTCCTGGGCAGCAGAGTTTTTTCGGGGGTTTTTGGCGCATCTTTCCCTCTCTCCAAAAGGCCGCAGTGCTGATCGAGCGACCTGCACGTTCCAACCTCCACAGTCCCGGCTCCTGGCGCCAGAGTGAGAGGAGCCTCGTTCTGTTTAGTTCTGCCTGGCTCCTCGGGGGGTGCCCTGCTGGGCAGGTGTTCCATCAGGTGCGAGTGCAGGTGGGACAGGAGCGGGGGCTGGGTGCAGATGGTGCTGCTGCGCCGCGCGGCGCCGGCGCCGAGCCTCTCGCACTGCTCCCCGAAGGAGTCGGGGGCCAAGCCCGCTGAGGAATACATGCAGTCAGTGCAGGACTGGTAGGAAGGCTTCACCTTGCTGAGGATCCCAAACACGGCATCGTGCTGCAGGAGAGAAAACAGGCACAGATCAACGAGCACGGAACTGACACCAGCACGGCCCACAAGGTGTGGGACAGCCGAAGAGATCTGGAACAAAGCCCATTTCCACCTCAGGCCCTGCAGCAGGAACTAAAGCCACGTGCTTTCCCAGCAGACAGTGTCTCCAAGGAATACCTACCGTGCCAAGCGAGGGTCATGCAAGCAAGCTGCCCACAGCACTTTACAGGGCACTCACTGGGCACTCTCTGGCATCTACATCCACAGCTCGGGCAAGCAAAGCCCTGGTCAGAAGCGCCTCGAAAGGGGAGAAGCTCATCATGGAATGAAAGGCTTTATCCAAGTCAAATGAAACTGGGCTATGAGGATGAGAAGAGCAGTTTCACTTGCAGCAGAGTCAGCCATGCCAATCACCTCCATCTCACCTCCATACGCACCTCAAAATCCTCTGGGCAACTCCTTTTGCTGTTGTTGTTATTCAAGTTCTCCCTATTGAGCCTGCTCTCCTCCTTGTGCATGGACAAACGCCGCTTCCACTTTTCCATGGGATTTTCCTCCCTGACACCGTCCTCCCCTGGCTCCCCAAGGACCATCCTTCCCTTCCTGGGGCTGAAGTCCAGCTTCTTCTTTGCCTCTTTCTCACAGAAGCCACCCAGCTCTGCCAGTGGCTCTGCTCTCTCCGGGGCCCTTCCCGTGTCCAGCAGCCTCCCCTGGGATGGTGCAGAGGGAGGCTGTCCCACCAGGGCATCCCGCTGCAGCTGCTCCATGTGGAAGAAGCCCTCCCTGTCCCCGGGGATTTTGTTCTCCAGCAGGGTGTCTGAGAGGCGGCGGAAGCAGTAATCAAAGCCCACAGAGCCATCAGAGCCAGCACGGTTGTCCAGGTAGGCTGACTGGGAAGGCATGTCCAGGTCAGCCAGGCGATTCTCCAGGTCGATGTCCAAGCTCTCCAGTAAGAAATCTCCTGACCCCGTGGTGCCATCGGTGTTCTGGGGCAGGTTGCTCTCTGCCTGCTGCTTCCACAGTTTATTGTGGCGCTGCTTGCTGGGGAGAGGACAAGGACACAGTGACTGCCCTGCAGGATGCCCAGTGCCAGGAGCTTCCTTCCATCTCCACAGCCCTGAAACCAAGGGCTGGGCCCAGACCTGAGATCCCACTTGGACAAACCACCTTCAGCATTAGATTTTTTTTCCCCCCACCTGCCCCTTCCAGAGCAGTGCCCTGAGTACATCTATGGTGGGAATCAGACCTTGGGAGACCCTTCAGGGCACAGAAGCCCCCTCAGAACACAACACCACAGAGTGTCCCCTCTGCACGTCCCATGGCACAGCTCCTCCTGAACCAGGGGACAGAATTATCTCCTCTATCCTTAGAAGATAAATACTACAGCCCTTGCAGTGACAGAGCCCTGGGGTTGGCACAGAACCACGAAGGCTTTGCCTCTGGAATGGCCTGAGCTCAGTTCTGCCTCATAAAACAAGAACAATGCTGTGCTGAGCAGCACTGGCTGCTGAGAAATCCAAACGTGCTTCCCAAGCACGGAGAAACCCTCACTGAATTACACCAGAGCAGCTCTCCCAGCTAATTTCCATGCAGGGAGCCTGGCACAGGGAAGGTTCAGGAAAAGCACGACTGGCCCAGGATTCTGCCTGTGCCCTTTTAAAGGACCCTTCAGGCTGCACCCTCACACATCTGCGGGCATGACACCGACAGAGCCCTCCCAGAGATCCAGCAACCCTTTGTGACGTTATCCACAACCAGCTCCTCTCCTTCCCTCACCCCCAGCCTTACCTGGCATCCAGAATTCCCTCGTACTCCAGCAGCTGCCGCATGAAGCCGGCGTTGGGCCGCGTGATGCTGCGCTTCTGCTTCACGTAATTGTAGGCCTTCTCCAGGGACCAGCCGAACTCCTTCATGGCGTAGGCGATGACGGTGGATGCAGAGCGGCTCACGCCCATCTTGCAGTGCACCAGGCACTTGGAGTGGTTCTTCCTGCAGCAGGACAAACAGGAAAGGGAATCCCACGTCACTGGTTATGGATCTGCTATGGCTTCACCAGAGGAGGGACGGCGCTCCCTGCTCTGCCCACACCACATCATGGCTCCGGAGGGGAGGAATGCTTGGGATTAGGAGGGTCAGGAGAAGAATCTCTCTCCAGAAAAGCTGTGAGTTAGAGATGGGCAGCCTCATTCACTGCAGAGACACCATGAAGCCTCCTGCCTCCATCCAATCCTTTGGGATCACTGGGAAAAGGCTGAATGTAGAGCCCAGCAGGATTTGATGGGCTCTGCTGAGACAGTTGGGGCAGGTCCAACACAGACATGGCTGGAGCAGCTCCAGAACTTCTCCAGAAGAGGAAACATCCTCATTTCCTTTCGGAAGCAAAACAAAGTAGTAATAAAACTGCTGGGCTAGGAACAGGTTAATGCCAGTCCAGGAAGGGACAGGGCATGAGGCAGCTCTGGGAATTTGCAATGATGATGCCAAGGCCCTGCATTTCGTGTGGCTTCCTGAGGGCCCAGGCTGAGACACAGAGAGCTGGGATGTGCCCTCCCCCAGGGCCGGGTGTCCCAGCACTCACTTGGCCTTGTTGATGAAGTGATAAGCCTCGTTCCAGTGTGCCAGCAGGTCCGTGGTCTCCTCGTCGTACACGCGGATGTTGTGATACGCGAACAGGCCCGGGAAGAAGTTGTCGATTTCCCGGGTGACATTCAGGATGTAATCAATGCTGTGGGCAACGGGAGAGACACCCTGAGCTGCCACGGTCATCAAACAGGCACTGAGGGACACTCTGAGTGCATGGAATCCAACCCAACAGAGCTGTGAGGTTTTACCTACAGCCCTAATCCTAAACCTCCCTACAGCCAGTGACACAGGGCACACAGGAGGCCCTTCTGCCACCTCTCACTGCCAGCACATCCCAAGTGTCCAAATACCCTGGGCACAGGAGGGAGAAGATTATTTTATCCCATTTATTGAGTCTGTGTAACCCAACCAGGAACTCTTTGCTGTGCCACGTAGCTCTGGGGATGCAGAAAGAAGTGAATGATTTGGGAACATAACCCAGGAATCACCATCTCCAGCTGCAGGTTTTAGCTGCAATCCCATCCCTTCTCCTTCTTTCTGACCAAAACCATGAGAGTCACATTCTATCTCTTGATTCCTGCCAAATATCACAGCAGGGATAACAATGCACCTGAGAATGAATGTCCAGATTGATTTATCACCTCCTATCACTGAGAAAAATCAAGGACACAGGATATTTGTCTCTGAATTTGTCCAGCTTTGCCTTTGGACACTGCATATCCCAATGCAAGACATAATCATTAACACCCTGCTTGATTTCCTTGTCCCAACATGTGCAAACATCTGCTCCCAAGGACTCCAAATGAAACATTTTAAGCTGTGCTGAAATTGTGAAGAATTTCAGTTCCTCACATCAAGGTTGGTGCAGGCCTTGAGTTGGAGCAGCAAATATTTATAGGGAATTCTCCCTGATGCAAAAAGTGTGGCAGGGAATGGAGCCAAGCAGCATCGTGGGGATGGCAGAGACACCTGGAGCTGCCTGACCAGGCAGGTGAGGAGGAGTTTGCTCATCCACAGGCAGCTCTGCTCCATCTGAATGGAGATTTTTCCTTAATGCTGCAGCCTTTGCTCCTCTGCAGCCTGCAGGAATCCATACCTGGCACAGCACTGGGAACACTGGGGGATGGAGATCCTGATGGACCTCAGCAATGATAAGTTTTGTAATTTTCACTCTGTGCTGGTGGTAAAAGTGAGGTTGGAGAGATTTCTCCACAGAGCTGCTGGTGAGAAGTTACCTCATGGCTGAGAATGGACCCCAAATCCTCCCTAGAGCCTACAAATGTCCTCTCCAGAGTCCTGGGGGAATTCAGGCACACACACTGGAGGGTTTGGAGCCTGGCAGGAGCAGTACTCACCCCGAGCCCTGCAGCTCCTCCAGGTTGGAAGCGTTCCACTCGGAGCCCTGCAACAGCCACAAACACAAATATGTTTCCAAGGGACCCCAAAAAAGCCATTTTCCCTAAGGTTCTGCAGCCCCCCAACCCCTCATGAGCTGGCTGGAACGTTGGGAGCAGCCTCTGAGACAGGAATAGGGCATTGATGTCCTGTCCTGAGTAGGCAGGGACCTGCTGGAGGAGGGACCAGGGCACAACTCACCCTCAGAGTTAGTTCTAGGCCAGGGTGTGACTGAGCTCATTCACTGCCCCTGGCTACTCTGGATGTTTAAACACAGGGAGAAATAGCTCAGGGAAACGAAGTGAAGACATCTCTGATCCCAGACATGCCACACATGAGAAGTGAGGCAAATCCTGAAAGCTCTGGGGGTGGCTACGCCTTGGATTCCCCCCAAACCTTCACAAGAGAAAGCTTTAAACTGTTCAAAAGCAGCTTTTGCCCTGAAACACGAGCACTTCCTCTGACTCTCTCCAGAACAACAACAAAAAGACCCAACAGGCACAAACTGTTCATCTCTGGGAAGTCTTTGTTCCAGAGGCAGAGCCTGGTTTTGCCTGGAGTACCATCTAGTGGCAAAGGATTGGACACAGCACAGCAGAGCTCTCCTGGAGCTCCTGACACTCACCAGGTACAAATGATCAAAAATCAGGGATGGTTTGTCCATCTGACCCAGGATCAGCAGCATTTCATTGTCAATAAATTCCTTGAATTCCTTCAAGTTGCAGTTCATGTGTTTCTCCAGCTCGTTTCGGATCTGCAGAGCAAACACAAAGCATGGCACTGGAATTTTAGTGTCCAACAGAAACATTTGTGAGCACTTCCCTGCAGAACACTTTTCACTTTTTCATTAAAAACAGCAACAGGGACTCAGCCTTCCTGGGAGAGCAGGAATTTCAGTATGTGGCATCTCTCCAATGATCCCAGAATGGTTTATGTGGGAAGGAACCTTAAAGCTCATTTCATTCCACACCTTCCACTGTCCCAGGTTGTTCCAAGCCTCGTCCAGCTTGGCCTCAGACACTTCCAGGGATTCCAGCTTCTCTGGGAATTCCATCCCAGCCCCTCACCAGGAAGCCCCTCACCCAATATCCCATCTATCCCTGCCCTCTGGCAGTTAAAACCACTGTGCCTTGCCCTGGCATCCTGGTATTCTAAATCCCCAAGCTAAGAAGCTGTAAATAAAACTTCAGATACAACATCTGAGGGGAAAAAAAAAATATTTTGGGATACATGCTCCTTAAAAATAATAATTTGAGAGATAAAAAGCAAGAGCTTGTCTGCAGCAGGAGTGAGGAACACATCCACAGACAGACACGTTCTCAGCTTCCTCTTACCACTTGCATGTTAATAACCTCCCTCAAAAACCAAACACCCACCCCAAAAAGAACCATCCCCACTCTGGTCACGTCTGCACTGTGGGTGGATGGATCACACCAGCCTGGGGGATGGATCCAAACGAGCTCTAGCCTTGATTTGTGATTTTCCATCCATAAAGTCACCAGCAAAATGCTATCTGCAAGGTCCTCTGACATTTGCCCAGGGAAAAAAAAAATGAAATAAAACCTTAAAATTTAACTTGAAAGTCACCTAGTTGTTACTGAGGTCCTGAAAGACAGTTCTGATGCTGGGATTATCCCGATTTCTCAGGAGGGAGGTACAGCAAAGCCAGAGCAGAGCCTTTCCAGAACGGCTGAAATGCACATTCCAAAGCCAGGGACACCCAGGCATACGGTGCCTGCTCACCACTCTCTAGAGAAGCAGTCTGGCAGGAAGAGTAGGAGTGAGAATTTTTTATATTTACCTCCTTGGAAGTCACATTTTCCAGGTCTTTGCTGGTCATGATGCTCCGGAGCTTGGCTTTAATGAGGCGCTCGGTTCGCTCCCTTTCTGTTGGCCTGGGAAGGAACAGGAAGAGGAGAGGATGATTCCAGGCTGGCAGCACATGCACAGTACTGAGGAGTGAGGGGAAAGGCTTGTGTTAAAGGGAATTTTTATGAGAATAATGGAGGAGAAAAAAAAACAAAAGCAGCTTGCTGTTGCTCATATACTATATCACAAACTGAAGTTTCGAGTCTGACTATTTCACACAAATTCTCTTTTGTTGCTTTTGAAACCCCAGAAATGAACCAGGCCAGGAAGAACAGGGAGAAGGGGAGATTTCCTTCACAAGCCAAATAAAATGTTGCACTGACTTGTCAACAAAGAGGGCTGGGGAGTCAGGGCGGGTGGACTCCAGGTCCTGCATCGCGTTCCACTCATTGATGCAGCTCTGGTCCGAGCTGATGCAGCTCTCGTAGTAGGTGGCCCACACCAAGGCCACCCCCCCTGGGAAGTAGTTGTACCTCCTGGCAACTTCACAGGCTTTGTGGAGGATCTGTAAAGCAGACCTGCAGGATGGAAGAAGAGATTTGGGCAGCTGTGAGCAGAAAAAGCAGGAGCTGAGAGAATTTCACAGAGGAAAAGTGATTTTCAGCATTAGTTGTTGCAGTTTGCTCTTTGAAAGCAGGAAATTTATGGTGTCAGAACTCAAAGAGGCACAAACTGCACCTTGGGGGCTTCTCACAGCAGGGCTGAGGCAGGGGCTGAGATCTTCTCCTAATTATCAGGGAAGAAGGAGGCACAAGTTGCTCTGAGATCTAATCATTAACCAACTTGTACAGCCAAAGGAAGATAAAGAACAGGGACAATTTTCCAACCACCTCCAGCAAGGAGCCTGATGCATATTTACCAGCATTCCTGGCCCCTGACAGGCTCCAGGGACAAGGCCCAGATTGGGTCATTTGTTTTTGCAAATCCTAACATTACTTTTTCCTTCCTTCCCTCCTCAAATTTTCCTTTCTTTAAGGCTCTACTCTGAAGTTGTTGCACTGAACACATCAACCACATCCAAGGCTGGCAACAAGAGGGGCCAAGTTCAAAACTGACAGGGACAGGAGTTTCATTTGTTTCTGTACCAAACCACCCCTAGCACAACATCCTTCTCCACATCTGTATCTCTTCCCTAGGAGATGCTGCAGGGACAGGGATCTCTCCAGGCTCCAAGGGGCAGAGGGAGATGCAGTTCCATGTGGAGCAGCCTCTTCAGGGAGGAATTTGCTGGCTCAAGGGTTTGGAATGCCTGCACAGGGGAGGGGTGGCAGGAGCTGGAAGGTGAATGGGCACCTGGGGCTGCAGGAACCCCAGGAATGGGGCAGGACACAGGGAATGCCACAGGCTGGCAATGGGCCCTGAACCTCCTCTGTCAGCCACTGAGAGAAACATGCAGAGAGAGGAAATTCTTGGTTTGCAGCTCCAGGAATTCAAGCTCATCTTTCATATTTCTTCATTTCCCTGGTGCCACCTCCCCCATGCTGAAGGACACTGAGCTGCTCTGAACTGAAGCAGCAGATCTGGTTTGGGACCAGGATTCCCACAGCCCCTCTGCTGACACAGAGAAGTAGAGCTCTGCTGCAGCTCACCAAACACCCATCGTGGAGAAGGCTAAAATGCAGCTGATCTTTTTGAAAATGTACTGATAGAAAGAAAGAGTCTCTGAGCCCAGCCTCTCACGTACCACATGGCTTGCACTGACACAGGTTTGAAGATGTGCATCCTCCCTGCAGTGCTCACGCTGAAGCCACTGATGGAGAGAGAGAAAATCGAGTCAAAACCTGCTTTTCTCTGCACCTCAACCTGCTCTTTACAAACTGTTACTGCACTGGGGCACTCATAGGCCAGAAGAATCAGGATGAGAATTTCTCTCTGATTTTCCAACCTCCCAAGTAAGAATGGCAAGAGGCTGCCAGGAATGGGAGCTCCAGTCCTCAGTGGGGTTTCAGAGCATTCCCTGGAATCACGGGAGCAAGACAAGAACTCACTGTTTGAATAAGAGGACTCTGCAGCCATGAATCCAAAATGGGCACTTCATTTGCAAGGTGATGGAGAATCTCTCCCAGAGCAGCCCCCAGGTTGGGAAGAACATTCACATTTATCCTTTTAATGTGGTTTCTTACCCATCCCCATCCAGATGGATTTTAGTATCACTCCACAGGCGAAGAACCATTCCTATAGTGCAGCTTTTACTGGAAGAGAGATGGAGAGACAGGAAGTTAAATATAGGCCACGATGTGGTCATGCCAATAGCCTAAATTATTAATACTCTTTAATTTTTAAAATCCTCAAGCCTTGCTCTAGTAATCCCTTGTAATATTTTAGGCCATCAAGTAAAACTGGAAGCCGGAGTCTGAAGGTCTGAAAAGGTGATAACTCATGGTGATTGCTCCATGGGATCACTCTGACAGGTAGAACAGATGAAAATGGATTTTAGGGGTTTATCTGACCCAAAAGAACACTTTCAGTTCAGACAGGCAATCTGGCAAGAAAACCCTGCTATAATGAAGGCCAGGAACTTCCAGCCATAAATAATTAAGCTACTGAGATATTCAGGTTTTAAAGGAAATTGGGATGCAGACAGCAACAGAAATCCATCCTTCCTCTTGCCTCACATCAATAATCACCAGGAGCCAATTAATGAAAGTTTTTTTTTCAGAGTGGAGGTGACATGGCAAACTTCTCCTGCTGTGGCACACCAAGGGAATGCCACATGGGAATTTCAGAGCAGAACAGAGGCAGCATCAAAGCCAATGACAATAATCTGACCAGGAAGGCACGGCTGGGATCTTCCCTACAGATCCCTCTGCTGTGCAAAGCTTCCCTTTCCCACTTTCCAGGGGAAACCACCACTAAGGTTTTCCAGAGTTAAACAAAACTCACAGAGGCTGCACCACAAGGACAGGGCAGCTTGTTAAATCCTGGGAGAACACACACAACAGCATGGCAGCTCCAGCCTCTGACTCCAGCTCTGCTAAAGCAGCCCCTTCTCCCTGAGCCAAGAGCTTTTCTGCCTTGGTTTACTCACCAGAACTGGAATAATCTCAGAGGGGCTGCGATAACAAAATATTTCACTTGCTTTTCCAAATACTGTGTGCTCTTATCAGGCAGACAAAAGGAACAGCTCGTTGCTGACACAGTTGTTTGTTGGTTTTGGAGCTACTTCTGCAGTATTGTTTTTTGACGTTATTTGGCAACAAAGCTACTCCCCAAAAGCAGCTCCATTGCATCATTCCATCAACACACTGGAGTCTGGGGGAGAGAATGAGTTCCAGTTTTGCAAATGTGTCTGCAAGAGCATTTTGCAGGGAGCAGGCAGCAAACTCCCACTGGTGAGGTGGATGCCACAGCCTTTGATTCCACGGTGACTGAAAACGTTCTTGAATAAAAATGTCAGAAAACTCAGCCCCGTGTCCTTCCTCTTGCTGGAATCTGCAGGTGCAGGTAACCCAACTGCTCAGGGACAGTTTGGTGTTGCCAGAGAGCCCATCCTGCCTGGCTGTGAGCTCAGACCTACCTCTCCTTGCTGGAGAAGTCCACTCCCAGCAGGATGTTCTCCTCGGTGTCCTGCCGCCCGTTGCTGTACACCACCACCATGTAGCGCACGCGGTCGCTCCACACGCTCTCCAAACGCACGGCCTGCAAACCACCTCTGCCTCACTGGTGCTGCCACTGCTGCACCAGGCTTTGAAAGCTCTCATTGTGCCCAAAAGATTTATTTAGTGCAGTGTGGAAGATACAGCGAGGCTTGTTGCCATTTTGGTGAGGGGAAGATTAGCTGAGATTACCCGTTCCAGTTTGGGGAAACGCTACAAATTGTAACCCAAAGCTTTGCTCTGAAGTTTCAAGCAGGAAGTGTAAAAATATTGGTCAGGACTGTGCTGAAAACAGGCAGGCTCAGAGGATTCTCCCACTCCCAAACCTTCACTGAAGTAGCTCAGTCCTGCAGGAGGCACAACTGACATTGACTTCTCTGCAGAGAAGTGACTTCTACAGCAGATTTTTATCTGCAGATTTCTTCAAAAGAAAGCCCAGCCCAGCTGATGCAATTTCAAGGCTGACTTAAAAGTGTCCAAGAGAATCAGCAAGGTCCTGTCTCTCCTCCTGGATTAGTGTTTGTCAGCTGGATGGAAAATTAAATCTAACAAAACAACATATTTCAGGCAGAGCAGTTCCCTGAACCAACTCACACCTGGACAAAAGGACCAGGGCAAGAGGAGTGGTCAGGAAAATGGGGTAGGGCTGGAAACCAGCACAGAGTTAAGGCAGCTCTGAAATCGAGGATTTGCCAATGCTTTTCCTGCTCCTCTACAGGTCTGTTGCAAAACACTTTGAAGAGAAAAGAGAGCAGGAAAATGCACCTGTCCTTACCAGTTTGATCCTGTCCTCACAGCGCAGGAGGTTGATCATCACCTGGAGGTGCTGGGGCAAGTCACCTGCACAGAAAGCAGAGCAATCATCAGAAAGGAGCTCTTGCTGCACTAGGAATCAGTAGAGTCTGGACCTTTAAAGAAATTGGATGTTTCTAAGTCAAAAAATACTAATTAAGGGAGGTCAATTAATTTTGCTGTCCCAGAGAGCACTAAGAGCAATGAGATTCTTGGATGGGCATTCCCTGGGTGGGTGAGAACTCAACCTTCCAGTATTTGGAAGTCACCAAATCAACTGAAACCACCTGTTCCTGGCACAAGTGAGGATTTTTTTTCCTGTCACAGCACCCTAGAGAGGACATAAAGGTTTGGCCATGAGAACAGATGAGGAAGAAGAGGAAAAACTGATGAAAAATACAGGAACAAAGGAGAAAAAACCAACTTTGACTGTGAATCACCCCAGCATGGTGGGATCAGCCCCACAGAGGGTGCTGCAGGAATGACCTGGTTTGGATGATGGAGCCCTTCTATCTCCAAATTCTGCTCATGCACTAAGACCCTTCAGCTCTAGGCCTGTGGGTACATTCCTGTTTGGGGAGAGCAGACGAAAGGAACAAGGAATCTACAGGAAAACAAACTCAAGTTCCCATCTAATAACTCAGTAATGCACTCATAACTTTCCATGGGAGATAAAATTCCTTCCGTAGGCTGTTTGCTGGGTATGTGGAATTGCTGACAGTTAAAGAAACCCAAAGCCAAGCTTGGCACTCAAACACCCCCTTTGTGCTGGAGTGTTTGCTAAGCAGCACCACACAGTACCACACTGTGCCTTTCCCACAGGCTCCTGCTCTCAAAATGCCCCCAAATCCCAGTTCTTCTTGCCCAGAACCCACCTATTCCCAAACACTGGGGAAGCAGAATCAACTTCCCTGGATGTTCTTATCTGCATCCAAATCTGTATGTACACTCACCACACCACTCCCTGCTATTTCTTCCCACCAGTTGGCAACTGGAAGGGACTGGGGGCAGCAGGACAGTCTGTTCTTAAACCATGATAAACTCCAACTGGGGCGAGCTGACAGGAAAGGGGGTTTTCCTGAAACCACGATATGAAGAGCTAACAAATGCCCATCTAGCCAGATACCCAAATCTGATCAAACATCCCTTACTCTGATCAGCAACAAGAAGTTTCAAAACAAAAAATCCCAAGCTTCAGATTACTGGAGGCTGGGAGAGTCCCTGGAGAAATGTCCAGGACATCCACAAGTGCCCAAGGGGTGCTGAGCTCTGTGACTCAGCCCTGCCACTTCGCCTCCCCACAGGCCAAAGGGGAGGCAAAGATTAACTCACTGAAGCACAAGTGACATTTCCTCCTCTGTGGCTGGGGAAAACAAGGAGAGATATTCCACACAGCCCTTCTGGCTGCACAGGCTTCCCTGTCTAAAGACAGCCATGCAAAATGCCATGACTTCACAGGGAATAAGTTTCTACTCCAGTCACAAGAGAATTATAAAAGTTTAAACCAAAACTCAATGATCTCAATAAAAAAAACCTCAGTAATTTGAACGTGGGCTGAAAACCTGGGTTTGCTCAGCACGTTGTTAAAGGCTCACCAGGACAACCTGGAGAGTCACCCATCTGTGCCATCAGCCTGTCCCTTGGGATAAGAGGGAAAAGGGATCTCCAGAGGGGAGTGCATCCATTACCTGCATGTTTGTGGGGATGCTGGAGGCTTCGCTGGCCCTGGGAGCTGTTTCCTTGCTGTAAGAAAAGGGCTGCACCTTTCACCATGAAAAAGCTCTCGCTGAGGCTGGGAAAAAAAAACAAAACAAAACAAAACAGGAGACAGCTGAAAGGAAAGAGCAGTAAAATGTGCACATCTGGGAAAGGAAGGGCTTTCCTCACTAAAAGAGTAGGATTTTGCCACAGCCACTTGCACAGCATGACTCCAGGATTATTCATGGATTATTCATCTGTCATTTTCCACCACTATTTTAGTACTTGGCCCCTGCAGGAGATACTTGCCTGAGCTGTCATGGGCTGGAAATTACTTTATCACTTGATTATGGAATTCTGCAACTTTAAAGAAGCAAAGGGTTGGACTTTTTACAGGCTGAGACCTGCAATGGACTGGAGAGCAGGTTCTGAGCCCATCACTTCCTGCTGATTGCAGTTCTTGACATTTCTTTGGAATGCAAAAACAAGAACCTGCAACTGTGTAGATTTAAAGAGGAAGGGAGATTGAACCTGCACATCCCAAGGGAAAGGACACAGCTCTGGACCCTCAGGGAAAAACAACTGGCACAAGAGCAGAGGTTTGGCCCTGCTGTGGCTGGATCAGCATCCTGGGCTCCAGTCTGGGCAAACACAGTGACATTTCCAGAGGGAAATGACACCCAGGGCTGGAACAGAAGGAAGGAGAAGGCAGAACAGCACTGGCACACACACGAGAATCTCAGAAATTGTTCAGAAGCAGCTTTGGCCAGAAGCAGTGAAGTTGAATTTCCCACATGGTTGGAAATCCCTGTCTCCTGAGGTACCTTTGAGCTGCTCAGGAATTGCTTGGGATGTGTTTCCTCCACTCCCCAAGAGCCATTTGCTGTTCCAAAGCCCAATTTTCCACTGCCCCACGCAAGCAGCCATAGATCACCATTAATTACTGTCTGCATCTACTAAACAGAAATGCTCCATTATGAGACTGTGCTACACAGGAGTTACTTATGCTCCAGCAAATGATCCCACTGGAGTTACTACTCCCAGCACTCATCTATTCCATATTTTATCCATGGTCTTTGCCTTGGGGCAAGAGTGAGCTCCCAATGCTCTGTTCTACCTCAGCATTTTTTGTGAGGACAGACAGGAAATTCACATCATTTCAGATTTTCTAATCTCTTAAGAATACAGCCCAAGTTCCCAAGCAAAGCTTCCTCCTCTTCCAACTGAATTTCAAGAATTCAAGAAAAACCTGGATCAGGTTTAAATTCGAGATTTCAGTTGCTTTTAAAAAGTGAACTAAAATTTTTGCCTGAATTCCAGGCTCCACAAGATCAATAAAACACAGCAGGAGAAGCACACTCCAATTCCAACAATTCCCCACTTCCATTCCCACAGGATTCCAGCACTCCCCTCTCACCTTACTGCTGTGTCTGAGCAGAATCCAAGCTCAGCCCGGCTCGGGATAACAGCACCCACGGCTGCAAACGGGAATGTGGCTCCTTCCAGGAGCCAGCCAGGAAGAGCTTTGTTTCCTTCTCACCCCAGACCTCACAGGAAAGCGTTAAAAAAGGCCAGAAGTGACACAAAGGCAGCGACCCCCACACAATGTATTTCAGCACTTTCAAGAGGCAGGGAATGCTTAGATAGTGCACAAGGAGATAATTCACAGCATTCCCATCCTGAGAATTTGGGGGAAATTTCTTTGGGAAAGAAAAAAATACCCCGAAATAGGATATTTTATTCCAGTGTTTTACCCCAAAGGATCTTTGATCTTTAAGTACTGACTAGGATTTCTACAGGAGGAAAAATCTTGGAAAAAACAGAGCTCCTTCCTAAAGTTATCAGGAGCTCCTGCTCTGGTAATACATCTTGACAGATGTTCTGCTCTCCTGCAGTCAGGAAATCTGTGACAATAAAGCAGAATATTCCCAGCTGCAGGCAAAAGGGAAAGTTGTGCTGCTGGAGCAGCAAGTGGTCCAGGAAAAGGACAACTCACATGGCAAAATTTTTGTTCCCGTGTTTCCATGTGCGTGGAAATGAACCGGAAAACAAAGGCAGGAGCCTGCTGAGAGCAAGGTTCCCATTTCCACTGAAATCCCCGTTCCCACCCTGCACAAACCCTCCCAGCATTCCCCATCTCCCCACCAGCTCCTGTTTCCATGTGCCCAGCACGGTGCTGGACATAGAGAACACACCCAAACACCTCTGTGCTCATAGTTTACACCGCATTGTAACAAAATTACCCAACCGCAGCCCTTATCTCCGCTCTGGGAACTCTCTGCGCTCCGCCACTTCACACAACTGCTCTGGACACAGCTCAGCGACAAGGCACAACTCCCTTTTAAATCCTGCAATTGCAGTAAACAACTAACACTTCAAGGTTGTTGTTTGTTTTTTTGTGTTTTTTTTTTTTAAATCTCTCCTAAAGAACACCCAAATCCTGGCAATAAGGAAGGTCCCCAGGCTCTGCCCCTCGGCAGGGGTGACAGATGTCCCAAAGCACAACCCCGTGGCTCATACATACTAATTCGGGCTGGTTTTCTTTGCACAGCGGCAGCATCGCGGTGGCCCCAGCGTCAGACAGAAGTCAGGGAATTCGAAAAGATTCATAACCAGCTGGAAAACTCACATCCTTTTGCTTCTAAACCCATAAAAAACACCAGAAGGCAAAGAAAAAAGGTCAAGCGTATTTTCTGTGCGGAGCAGAGGAATCGCGGCTGCTGCTGCTCCCCGGGAACTGGATGGCTTTTAGGGAACACTGTGTCTTCCACTGATATCCTGGCTTGAAAAAGCACTTGTCCCAACACATCCTGATGAAAGAGAGCCATTCAAGAGGGGAAACAACCAGCTGAGGCTCGGCTAATCGTTTCCCTCCTCCAGACTTGTTTGTTTGTTTGCTTCCCCCCTCCTATCAGCACCCACACAGCCCCTGGCTGCGAGGAGTCCGCATTCCCTGGGAGGACAGGACTAGAGGAAAAGCATCCTATGGACTGATGCCTGTTCATTCCTTTACAGTTAAAGCGATGCTTTAATATAGATACAGGAAATTAAAATGGTCCTTCCCTCACTGTACAGTTCCCCTGTTGGATTTGCAGAGCCATTCCCGAGTTGCTGAGCTCCTGCTGGACAAGGTGCTCGGTGTTGGTGTGTTAGGGGTTGGCTGGCAGCGAGTTCCCTGAAGATTTGTTCCTTACAAACCCCAATTCTTTCTGCAGGCACACACCATAAGGCCACGCTGGTCCCAGCAGCCTGACCAGGGGGAGAAGGAGCTCTCTGTGCAGCTCTCATCCAGTTTTCACTCAGTTTGACTGGCACACACCACAGAAACCACCCAATCCCTGGATGCCCTTCCAGGAATCCTGACCAGCACAACTTCTCTACAAGGAGTCACTTCAGGCTCTCAAATAAACACAGAGCCCACGAGTTTTGTTACAGCCCCAGGACCCTGATGCTCCAGTACAGCTGCAGATCAGTTCTCCTCCCACTCCTTGACCTCAGCTTACCAAATACAGGAAACTATCACCCTAAGAGAGGGAAAAATCAACACTTCCAGCATCTGGAAAATGCCAGGAGTGTCAGGAGGAGGGTACGGACAGTGACAGTCCCTCCTGTCCCCAGAGGCTGGCAAGGAGAGGGTGCCCATGGCCACAGCCCTGCTGAGAGCCGGCTCCAGAGGCTGTTGCTCCATCCATTGGCTTCGTGCTGCTCAACTTGAAAAGGAAATATTTCTTCCCCTTTGGGAAAGCTCCAGAGGAGCGTGGCTGCAACACAAATCAACCCCATTTCGAGTCGTTGAAGAACACAATAGGCAGCGCCTTCTCGGCGGTACAAACTGCCACCCCCCGGGGCCGGGAATGCCAGTAAGCAATCCCTTAAAAACACTGGATTTTGGGAAAAGAGACAGAGCTGCTCATGCTCCTGGACAGCCAGATGCCAATCCCACAACAGTTTTCCCCAGGCAGTTTGCTTTGTCATCGTGGCTCCAGCTGTGGGGTGTCCCAGGAGGAATCCTTGCATGCCTCGGGTGTTTGAGTTCCATGTTTTAATGGGGAATCTCACATGATCATCGCGCAGGACATAAGAAAACACTCTATTAACACATCTTATAGCTACAGAACTCATCTCTCAAAATAAAGATTCACAGACAGACTCAGGAGAGAGAAAACCACTTTTCCTGGGAAGCCTGAGGTGAATGAGCAGCCTCCTGCTGCTTCCTGCCACCCCTGGTCTGTGTTTAAGGAAGAAAAAAACCCAAATCCGCATAAGAAAAGGAGTATTTGCTTCTCTAAAAATTGGTCATGATTTTACAAAGACAAATGTGGTAATGCCTCCCAGTTCCTTGAGTTTCATGGCATCTTCTACTCAAAACATTTCCACACTGATAAGGTAAGGGAAAAGCAGGCCTCCTGAGCAGCACAGAATGGAACACACTTCCCTCTTCTACAGCCCTGTTGATAAGGAGGAATAGAACTGATTTTTCCCTCTTTGCTGCTTGGTCTGGAATAAGCTTGGCCACCTCAAGGCAACTGAGAAAGAACACAGAACAGCCCTGGAGAGGGCTTGAGTCAGCCCTGCTGGATGCTCCCATAGCCCAGCCAGACCCTCAATATTCCAGATTTTAGGCAGGACATTGCTGCAGGGAGCAGAGGGGACTGGCATTGTCTCACAGCCACACAACAGCAACACAACCCAAGCTGGGAAGGAGCACATCAAACAGAAAAGAAGATACAAGGAGAGAAACAGGAAGAGTAGAGAGCAGCTGTGTGGCTCCTGCTCCCAAAAAAAAAAGCTGACGGTTAAGGCGGAGGCACTGCTTGCTTTGGGCTGATAGAGGCACATCTGATAACACTTCCTGACCACGAGAGGGGCCTGAGCAACACAAAACAGCACCAGGGAAAAAGAGACTTCAAAGCTGCTCCTTCCCATGGCACTGCACAGCCCCAGGAACAGCCCCAGGGACTCCAGCAGCAGCAGGAAGTGCCTTCTCCTTCTCTTAATGAAGTGTGTCCAAGTGGCCTTTGCTCTGTGCCACACTCAGATTAAAGGGACTCACCTGGACAAACACAGGTGGGAATGTCACCACAGCCATCCCAGCTCAGCCCCACAAGGAGCAGGGTTGCCATCAGAGCAGTGTGCTCCCCACAGAGCAGCACCTGGAAAGGCCCAGTTCCAACATGCAATGATGGTTTAACACAAAGTGCAATTGCACACGTGTAGGATTTGGGATATGCTCACAAACTGACCTGTGGTCAAGACTGCAGGAGCCCAAAACAGCTGGCAAGGTCAGAGAGATCTGCTCAGGAACACTTGGACTGAGGTGTTTTTACTACCAGAAATGCAAGGCAGGAAAGCTTGTCCATACCCATGACTTCCCCACCCTAAGTCACCATTCCCAGGCCTCCTGAGCCGAAGACAAGTCAGCCCCAGAAGAAAAGCAAAAGTGGGCTGCATGTTCACAAGGGGAACATCTCCCCTTCCTCAGACACAGCCAGGGCATCTTTGTGCTGGGAAGGGGTCAGGCAGCAGCTATAGCTGCTGAGGGGGGTTTGTAAAGCCTCCCTGCAGGAGCAAACATTTCTCCCATCTATTTTGAAGGAAGTGAGATGTTAGGGAGACAGAAAAACTCATCAGGCTTTGCTGTTCTCAGCAGAGCAGGGACCAAGGGGAGTGTGAGTGTGCATTGTTGGGCTTGGAGGCGTGGGGATCGTGGGCCACATCCCAGCAGGAATGCTGAGAGGGCTGCAGACACTGCAGGCCATTCAACACAAACGCTCCTCTGGCACAAAGGGCAAAAAGAGAAAAATGAAATCAATCATGAAGCCCACAAAAGCCAATTTCCCAACAGAAATAGACTGCTGATGATGTTCCTCCAGCCACTCCTGGGATGCACTGGGCTGGAGCAGTGGGATCTGCACAGAGCCAAACCAGCTCAGCCCTGAGTATCTCACCCTGGGGGCAACCCCAGGATCCAGGCTGTGCCTGCAGACAACCCAGGAACATCTGGGATAAACCCTCCAAGAGAAAGGGCAGGAAGAAGGAAACAAACAAATTATCAGGATCATTCCCCATTCCAGCAGACTTGTGCAAAGTAAATTGACAGAACTGCTCCCAAACAGCCAGGAACGAGAAAATTCTAGGAATCCCTAGTACTCGGATGGTGAAAAGCCAAATAAAATAAGAGATTGTTTCACAAGGAAAAAGAAATCCTTTCTGCTCATCCCATTAATTGCAGAGTTCAAAAAGGCACGAGGCTGATCCTGGCATCACCCAGCTACGCCATGGGCTTGGAACTCAGTCTGAATCTGAGGAGCATTTCTGAGATTCCCACTGAAACTCGATGTCATTCTGGTGACAGTCACTGTCTCAGGGGGCCAGGCCAGATCCTCTCCAAAGCTCAGCCTGCACGAGCTGCTAGGAAAAGGAATATTAACCCCACGGAGCCCCCCAGCACGGGTGTCCCCAGTGCATGCCCTGGACTGTCCCCAGCCCACTGTGCCAATCTCAGGGCCAACCCCCCTGCCTGGACTCACGGACTTGGGAGCACAAGGCTTGGGAAAGCAGCAGCTGGCACATACCGAGATCCCAGCATCAACAACCACATGGATTTCCCTGGTGGTCTGAGAGAAGCCAGCTATTCCCCAAACAATGGCTCCCTGTGTTTTCCTACAAGTTCTGGATGTTGCCATGTCCCTGCCAATGCTGTTCCATGACCACAGGTAAGGGGGGAGCCAGGCCACAAGCCCTGGAGTTGTCCCAGAGCAGTGTCCAAGCTGAAGGAGGGGTGGGATGATGCCCACCGTGGAGGGCACACCAGAGGCAGAGCCCCTGCCCGTGCTCCCAGCCTGTCCTGCCCTGATCCTGCTCCTGTCCCTCCTCCCCAGCCGAGCTGTCAGCACACGGGCCCATCCTCCTGCATTCCTCCTGTCAGCCCATTGTTTTAATCCTTGCAACTATTTTATTAAGTCACCCCACTTCACCCACTCAGCAGTGTCTCCCAGAGAAACAAGTGGAAACTCTCCAACGGCGCCAGTGGAAAAGAAAAGGAAGGTGAATAACAGCTTGAAGGATTAAGGGAGCAGCTTCCAAGAGGTGTGAGAGAAGGTCAGCCAGGACACAGACAATGGCATCGGAAGCATGGCTGGGAATCTTGGTGGCACAGCAACCCAAAAACCAGCTGAGCTGCCGGGTTTCAGAACGGCTCCAAAAAAGGCAGTGGAGACCAGGCAGTACTTGACACATTGGTAACGTGGAAAAACAAAATAAAATAAATCCAGGCAGATCACGCAGGGTAAGAGCAGAGTGAGAAAAGTTCTGGCTCAGCCCTGACACCCCGAGTGTTTAGTGAGACTGCACCCAGCCCCTGAGGGTACACAGGCAGCATTCCCAAAATCAGGAGAGTGCCAGCCAGGGGCAAAGCTCACTCACAATGGAAAAGTGGTGATGAAAACCTCAGGATCATCCTTCTTTTCCCCCTCCACTGCAAAGCCATCTTTTCCAAGCAGGATAGTGCTGCAGAGGGAAGCAGACAGCTGGAGTTCAGGATGTTTTGCAGGGCTGGGAGGGAGATGCCAAGCCATGGGCAGCAGTCTCCACTGGGATGCAAGTGCTGGACACGGTTGGATGTGACCACTTGGATGGCAGACAGAACAAACAAGGAACCTGGCAGCTCTCTGGGAAATCTGAATGGGACATTTTGTCCCATTCCCTGCATTTCTGGCTGACTTGGTCCCTTATATGAAGGTTTCCTTCACCAGCAGTTCTTGCAGCAAGGATTTCTTCAAGAAACTAAAATTTTCAGAGAGGGAAGACAAGTCCTGCAGAGGAGAGTCCTGATCCCAGATAAACCTAAACAACTGATGGATTTGGTGTGCACCCTAATCTGTTTGAATCTGGGCTTATTTTTGTGCAGTGGTAAAGTGATTCTGCATCAGGGAATTAAATGCTGCAAAGGGATGTTTAAATGTTTTGGAAAAAACTCAGTGCTCTCAGGAAATAATCACAACAGTCTTCATTAGAAGACTAGGAAGGTGTTCTGTCTATTCCCCATTCCAAAAACATCTTAGGAGCACTTGCCAGGCAGAGCACAGCTCTGATTTGTATGAGAAATCCCTGACTCACAGATCTTGGCAGACAATTATCAAAGATTAAGATATTTAAAATCAAGAGGTATTTGAAACCAAAATATTGTTCTGACCCAGCTCTAACACCTAAATAAACAGTGACCACACTGGCCTTTTACAGGAACAAGTGCTCAGTGCACAGCCAGCACCTCTGATAGCAGGGCCTCATGGTTTGGGTTCTGCCAAACTGCTGAGGTTTCATGGAAGAAAAAAAAAAAAAAAAAGAAAAATATTTAGATACAATTCCAAAAGAGTCTGATCATCACATCTTCAAATTGGCAGCTCTCCTGCTGTTGCTCTACCTACATCCAAGTAAACTCCTCATATTGCTCAACTTCAAGTCAGCAATGGTTTCCTGGAAAGGCCAGATCTTAACTAGGTATTAAATAAGTAACGTTTCCTCAGCTCTGAGGCCTTTGAACATCCACACACAGCCCACCACGAAATGTAAAGGTCTGATTATACCTTCCTGAGCTTCCAGAGCCACACCTCCGGGCTGAGAGCTCCCGAGGGCCGGGGGCTGGGCCGGTGCCTCCCCATTGTACGGAGCACGCTAAGGCAGGATGCTGCCGCCGGCCAGGATGTGATTCAGCGTCCTGTTTTGAACACTTGATGAAGTCAGCAACTTCTGCCCCGAGGTCTCCCACCAGCTCCCCGGGACACAATCAATCTGCAGCCAGCAGGACTTGTCAAAGCTGGAATGAGCTGCTGTCCCCACAAATAAATCCTCAAGGCAGTTCCCCCCACCCTGAGTGCCTGCCTGGCACCGTGAACAAGGCAGTGGGTACAACTCACTACTCACTACTGCTCCAGCAAAATATGCTCCTAAATCCCTAAAGAAATTAAGGATCAAGGTGTTAAAAGGTAATTTTAGTGCACTAAAATATAATACACATTAAGTGTATAAAATACAGACATATGTGATATAAGATACAATGGTGCCAGAGGGATGATCGTGGAATTATTTAGATTGGAAAAGACTTCCAAGATCAAGTCCTGCTGTTCCTGCGGCTCTGCCAAGGCTACCACTAAACCATGTCCCCAAGTGCCACATCTGTGCAGCTTTTCAATTCCTCCAGGAATGAGGACTCCACCACTGCCCTGGGAAGCCTGTTCCAGTGCCTGATAACTTTTTCCATGAAGGAATTTTTCCTGCTATCCAACCTAGACCCGCTGTTGCTCTGCTAAGAGTTTGTCTGCACCAACGACTCCTCCTGTTGATCACTGATCTGTAAATGTACACAAGCCCAACCCTGAACACCTCTACCTCCCACAGCTGCTCTTGCCAGCTCTTAAAATCTGGTTTAGAGGTGCCAAACAAGAACAATTCTTTCCACAACAATCTTCAGGCTTGATCAGAGCCTGGAGATAACCAACTTCAGGCCATTCAACAGTGGTTCAACCTCTATCTCTCTGCAGAAGGTGCCTGAAAACATTCACCCGGCCCTGCATTCAGGCTGTGATTGGAAAGCCAATAATTGCAAAGATTACAGAATGACTAGCTAAACAAACCTATTTATATTTGCAATTAAACCCAGTGATTATCTTGCTCTGTTTGCCAACCACATCTGAGAAACAGCCAACACTCACAGAGCGATTTGGGTTGTACAACATCTCCTCTGCCTCGGTGAGACAGAGCCAGCACACGGCCAAGACTGAGACCCAACTGGGTCACACCAAAAAGGAAAAACTGCACATGCAGCCCTGTGCCACAGCAGGCAGCTGAGAAAGAGCTGGGCTCTGCTCTGCCCCCTCCTTGATAGCATCTCCCCAGAGTTTGCTCAGAGCTGGAGCAGCAGGATCTGGGGCTGAGATAAGGCCACAGGCACCACACGCACAAGGCTTGCACGGAACTCGATCTCAGAGAACTTAGGCTGTGCTTAAGTCTAGGCTAACACTTCCTCCCATGGGCTTGGCCTAGCCCTGACACCAGTTTTACAAAGATTTGAGTGAGCTGTGGGTGTGCTGCATCATCAGGGCAAAAAAGAGATCAAGCCACAGCATCTCCCTGATGGTTATCCAGGAGGGAAGGTTTGAGCAGACACTGATAACACAGCTCAGACCTGCAGCTTCTGGCTGCACTGAGCCCTACAGGGCTCTCAGATCTTTTACTTTCCCTTCTGCTCTGAGTCTTTACCCTCAGGGAGTAACAGAGACTCCTGGCTGGAAGCAGTGTGGACGTTACATTGTCAACCCGTCCACAAAATTTTTGGTAACAGAGAAAAAGATTACTTAAAGTAGATTAATGTGTAAGAAAATGCAGATAGCAGCAATATCTTTGAACCTAGGGCATGTCCCCTTGGTCTGTTCTGGGGCAGAAACTGTTCCAGGGAGAAAGAAAAGCATTTTGGAATGACAGAAACCATAAGGAAGGATGACCAGAGCAGCAAGACGTGGCTGGGTGCAAAACCATGATAGAGACCTGTTCCTCCAAGAAAACAATCAGATAGCTCATGGAACCAGATCCAACTATGCAACCTCAAATGAAAATCCTGGAATGTTTTGGAATGAACAAAAATAATCTGTTCACCAGGCAGATGAATACATTATGTCATAAATGTGTACTAGCACAGCCATCCTGTATTGATGAAACACAGCTTGAGCTGGCAGCACGTTGGGGACATGCTTCCAACAATTCTTCCTTTTCCTTCACCCTTAGATCTCCAAGGTCTGCAGAGCCAGGACCTGGACTGCTGACTCCTATGCTCAGAGCACGTGTGACAAAGCCCAGCTGTCACCAAGGCTAGACCAGGACTGAACGAGGCACAAACACCAGCACAGGCCATCCTGCAGGGATTTTTCAGACGAGAAGCAGCACAATGAAGTTGAACAACTCTGCCACCCCCTGGGCACCGGGCAGACTCTCAGCAGATTGACCCGGAGCAGGGAAGGGGACAGGATCGACCCACCACACCAACAGGAGCTCCATTTATCATCTGTGTTGTGTCTGCACATTTCCTGCAGCTCTTGGCAGTGTTTCCCCCTGAGGACAGCAGAGGCTGTGCGTGAGAGCCATCTGATTCTCGAGGTCTGTCTGGATATTTAATTACCAGATTCTTATCCTGACAATCGTATACGGAAGAGCAGCCCCGGGAGGCTGAAGGACAGAGGAAGCTCATGGGATCTCTGTGTCCAGCGTCGGTGCTGCAGCATTTTTCAGTAGCCAGGAGAAAAGTATCAGCCTCTAAGCCTGGTCTAAGTGCATCTACACTCCTGGTGGCTCTGATCAGTGGTGGATGCACATGCCCAGCTTGCAAAGAGGCCAGACAGACCAAAGGTGGCCACAGATCCAAGGATCTCACCAGGATTTATTTGTACAGCGAGAACATTTGAAGAAGATAAAGCTGTATTTTCTATTTCAGCATAGAACTGTATATCCAAAAGAGGAGGCTGCCATTCTGCTTGGTTACATGTTACTGTTTAGTACCACATGAGGAAAATGGAAAAAGAATTTAGAGTTCTGTGGCTGTTCATGGCTTCAGCAGGTTCCTGTTAGGGCCTTGCATTGTACAAGGAGCCGAACAAGGAATCCTGAATTTTGATTTAATCAATACGAAATCCATTCCCCCACAAAGTCAGCTCTCAAATGGCATTACAGACAGCCATGAAATGGCCACACACAGGAGAGCAGACACACAGAACTTCTGTCTGCAACCCATGTGTGTGCAGACAGGACAGCCATGGAATTCCAGGCTGCAGCCAGGAGACACCACCCCAGAGCACAGAAAGAAAAAAGTCCAACAATTTCCTTCTCTGTACAGGAGCTTTCTGCTCTCTGACCTCACTTGCAGGGCAAACACAGTCCAAGCAGAAGCAGCACGAGTGGCTTTGCTTTTCCTGAACCCAGGATAATGGAGGCAGGAAGGAGGGACAAGGAGAAGAGACTGAGTGCTGAACCACTGCTGTGCCTTTACACTCCTCCCCTGGGCTGTGGTTTACAGGTTAGAGGGTAAGAGCTGCCTGCAAGAGCCAGGCTTAGAGTGAGCATCCACAGCATTACTCAGAGCCCATTAGCCAGGGCCCCGGCACATGAGCTTGTGTCACCACTTTGGATCTGCACAATGTCAGCAAGAGGAGCCTCTCTCTTCTGTGGCAGGACAGCTCAGCCCTTTCTTCCCCACACATGGACACAGTGGCTCTGCACCACCTCAAGGAGGCAAATTCCTTGTAGGTAATGCCCAGGAATGAGCAGAGCTCTCCTCTCCCCACCCTGGGAGCAGTGCCCCCTTCCCAAGTGGAGCCCCGGCCTCAGGGAGCAGCAGCAGAGACAGGGATGCTGTGACAACATTAAAGTGCTGTGACCAGAGCTGACCAGTAGTTTTCCAGTGTCTTCCCACCACGGAAAAAAAGGATCACAAACTTTTTTATTCTTTCAGCTCACTAAATGCTCATCTCAAAGCTGATGAGGGAGAGCATCCCCAGGTTCAGCTCTCTCCAGACCTTGCCTCCAGGCAAGGCACAGGCTCCGATACCTCTTCGGGGTCAGGACTCGGGTGCTTGGCAGACAATTAACAACAGTGGAAACGTTGTTTAGAGCCCAAAAGCTCGGCTTACCTCACATTTAGTCTACGCTCTTCATCACTGCCGACCTCTGCCTGAGGGGAGAAAAAGATCCAAGAGAGTTACACGTTGGTTGTTTCCACATTTCCACGTTACACCTTTAAATAAAATCCCTGCACCATCAGGGTGTGAGGGGCTCTTTTCCGCGGGGTTTTTCTTCCCGGGGCTAAGGATAAAAGAGACTCCCTAGTCCTGTGTGCCACCAGCACCCGACGCCGGGTGACAAAGGGGCTCACGGGGATTTTAAAGCTATTAGATCCTAATCCTGCAAGCTGGTCCTGGAGCGCAGAGCGCCTTGAAGAGCGCCAACCCCGACGTCACCGGAGCGCACACCTCGCTCCCACTGCGCACACACGTGAGGGCAGCGGCTGGGCACAAAAAACCGGGATTCGGGGTGTCCCAAGCACAAGGACACAGCCAAAAGCGTTCCCCGGGACTGTCCCAGCTCCAGGGCTCACACCGGCAGGACAAGGAGGCCACCTCCACCCGGGTACTGGCACACGTGTCCCCAGGCTAGGACAAGGCATGTCCTCTGCCTGCCTGGGGACACGCTGCTTTGGTGGCAGGCGTGGATTAAAATGAGCATTTTTGCACTGGAGGAAAGTCCCCCAGAAGCAAATCTGGCTGCTCAGGTGACATTATTTACTCTTCTCAAAAGAGAAATGTGACCTCAGCCTGTTTCCAAAACCAAGCATTTTCACAGAGTCGTGCTTTCAAGCATCTCCTTCACTTCCCTAGTAACTTCTAGACAAAATTCCTTATTAAAGAAAAGCAGAGTTTGGGCTAATTGCATCCAGAGCTGACAAATAAACCCCCAAAACAGGCTCTAAGATAGTTCTGTTTTGGTCCTACACGAGTACAGAGGAGAAAGGGTTGGGAGCATCCCCTTGGAGGGCAGGGCTGTGCTGGGGGGAAGATTTGGGCCCAAAAAACAAAGCAGGGACCTTACAGGAAATCCTTCACATTCACAGCACACCCAATCCTGACAAAGCTGGAGGGACACAAGCCTTGAAGGAATCAGGCTCCAGCAGTGCTGACACTTGGGGAACATCCTGCTGGAATTTCCTACAGCATTGCTCAGAACCCACATCAAAGAAGGGTCCCCCTAAGAGTTACTTGTTTCCAGGTGGTTTTGTACGAGTTAAAAATAAGCAAATTGTAGCATTTCAGTTCAAGACTGGAGCTTTGGAGGGGTGAGGGGACCTGGATTGCTCCCCATCCTCTCAAGGTAGGAGTTGGGAGGCTGGAGGGCACAGGAGCTCCTCTGCTGACAATCTGTGAGAACCAAGTAAAGCCAGGGGGAAAAAAAAATCCTGCAAATGCAACAGCAGAGGCCGGATATTGGAACTGTGGCCATGTGGAGGAAGGGAGATGCACAAAGCTGTCCCGACTGACCCAGCAGAGGGTGAGGAGCATACCACGGCTATTTTTAGTCTGTTTACAGTGCAGGGCTGGGTTGCAGGCAGGGCCCCAGAGCACCCCAAGTCCCAGTGCCCCTGCTGGGACACTGCAGATCCCCCAGCCCTGGGAAGGTTGGGCAGGTTTGGGACCTTTGCAGGGTCACCCTCCTGTTTGTTTGGGGCTGTCACGTAGCAACAAAGGGCAGAAAAACTTTTTTCCTTTTTAAACAAACGTGACTGTGAGGATGATGACTCTTGGATGTCGTCAGCTGGGGCTCAGCAGCGGGGCTGGGCCCAGAGCTGCTGTGGGCTCCTCTCCTGCAGGAGCTGAGCTGTTCCTAAAGCTGACTTTCTCTGTATTTTCTATTAAAAACTGCAAGAAAAGCAAAGCAAGGCTGCCACACCGAGCCCTCCTGTTCTGTCCTGCTCAGAGCACCCCTAGGAGCTGGCAGGGTTTGGGGTGCACCACACTCTGTGGTGATACTGCCCATCCCACCATGGCCAGACCCCACTGTCACATCCCTCCCTGGGGACTGAGCGTGGCCACTCTGAAGGACCACAGGGAGTGGGAGCTGTGTGGAAGGGAGATGCACAAGCAGTGCAAGTTTGCAAGGGAGTGTGAACCACTCTCTCCTAAGGATTTATGGCCCACCATGTCAAGATAGCAGCATCCATTTTATAAATTCCTTTGGGCTCCTGAGTTAGGAGAGGCCACAGTAGCACAGTCACAATTAACAAGGATGAGTAGCCATCATTTCTCATTAAAACATCTTCCAGTAATTATTCAGCTAAAAGCCCCAATGAACTCTGATTTTCTGTGCAAGAAAGGTTCTAAAAGAACAGGAGCAGGCTGGCACTTTTTGATGTGATTTTCCTTCAAATCACATCAAATCAAATTAACTTTGCAAAAACAATAGGCTGAATCTGGAAATCATAATTTTATGGTATTTCATGCCAGGAGAGATCATTCTAACAGGACTCAGTCTTCCTGAGCCACCTGAGCTGTGGGTGCTGGTGGCAGAAGTGCCCTGCCATGGACAACACCTGGCAGCAAATTTGGGAGGAAAAAGGAGAATTGTATGGTCACCCCACAGAAAATACCATCACTAGCAGCAGCTCTGACACAAAGCAATGCCTAAAACAGATGTACATGGCAAGGCCTGCTTTGATTCCTCTCCCACCTGCACCAGTTAAATCCAGTCTAATTCCACTGCCTGCTCCAGGGTTACAGCTCATTTTCATCTCTCTAGATTGGGTGCCCACTAGGTCTTGTTTAAGACTCTGTCTAAACCAGATCCCACAAAATTCCTTCTGAAAATTCCTTTGAAAAGCACAACTCACATCTCCAAGCTCCTCAATTGGCACAGAGTGGCCCAAACTGGGTCCCTGCAGCCAGGGACCCTCCTGGGACCAGGGAGAACCTGGGAGCTTTGTGGCTCCCCCCTCCTGCTCCCCCCTCAGACCAGATAATCGGGGGAGTCACAGGGACCTGACAGGTGACAAATAGGATTGTTTACCTGGCAGGAGTGGGGACAGAGCGAAGCCAAGGGCAGTGAACATCAAAGGAAAGAAGCGTGGGGGGGAGAGGGATGCACGGGGAGGATGTGCAGAGAAACAGCAGGCCTGTCTTTGAGGGTCATAAAAGAGATGGGTTGGGAGGGAAAAAGGCAAGAAGAAAGAGAAACTGGAGGTGCAGCTGTGTTTGGATGGCACGTGGGAGGTGGAGGGGAGAGGAAGCAGAAGCCCAAGGCCAGGCAGAAGCAGGAGAGGGCATTTTTGGGGCACAGGAGTGGAGGGGGTGTAGAGCAGATCTGGGACACTCAGACAGCAGGACAGGGATGGCACCATGGGGCAGGGGAAGTGCAGGGACAGGTCCTGGAGCAGCAGAGCTGGGGGAAGGAGAGGGCAGCAGCACGGTGGAGGCTGTGCCACAGTGAGTGGCACAGATATGGGGTGGGGCAGGATGGGAGCTGCTCCTGGAGAAATGACAATGGTCACCTTGGGGAAGGGCTCCCTGAGCGGCAGGAGCTGCAGCAGATGTGGGGAAAGGCGGTGCCATGGCAGGGACAGAGGGATAACACAGGGCAAAGCACAGCATCCCTGGGCCAGGAGGTGGTGGCAGCTCTGGGATGCCAAGCAGGGACAAGGTCTAGGGCAAGCACAGCTGCTCCATGAAGACAGGCTCAGCACTCTGTCCAGAGATTTACCTGGCAAGAGAGAGGTGAAGCAGCCTGGAGTTTAGGGAGCTCAAGGTCCCTTCCAGCTGAGGGTTGGAATGGGGGACAGCCAGGGGGGAACGGGGGGATGGCAGGACAGACCCAGGCCTGGCTCAGCCTGGCAGCATCAAAGGGCTGGGCAGCACTGGAGGCTACGAGAAGAAGGGACTGGGATGGCTGTGAAGGGCTGAGCTGGGCTGGGGAGTGTGGGGGTTGTGAGGCTCAGGGCCATGGGCGCTGTAACGGGAGGAAGGCTGGGGGTCAGTGGCTATGGGGGCTGTAGGGCTGAGAGCCATGAGGGACCAGCGCCAGTGAAGGACATGAAACCGGGGCTGGGGAGACTGTGAGGGGCTGAGCTGGTGCCAGGGGGGGTGTCGGAAGTCAGGCCATGGGGACTGCGAGGGGATGGAGACAGGGGACAAGTGGCTGTGGAGGGCCAAGGGGCCGCGAGGCGAAAAGCTATGAAAGGTCAGAGCAGTGACGCCGGGACCATGAGGGATCTTGTTTTGTGAGGGTGATGGAAGCAGAAGCTTTGGCTTACGGGGTGCTGGAGGGGCTGTAGGGGCCTGTCCCTGAGCGGAGCCTCACCCCGCCCCTCCCCTCTCCCCATCCACCACCCCCGGGGCTCAGTCTCCCCTTCCCTCTCCGTCCCTGCCCCTCCCGTCAGCGCTCACCTCGCTCGTGCTGGCCGAGGAGGCGGCGCTGGGGGTCGGCGAGCGCTGCAGGGTGACCAGCGCCATGGCTGCGGCTGCGGGGCCGCCGCCGCCTCCCGCTCACGCCGGGAAGGGGCGGGGCCGTGGGCGGGGCCTGCGAGGGAAAGGGCGGGGGGTGAAAGGGGCGGGACTCGGCTAACGGGCGGGGCTTGCGCTGGTGGGCGTGGTTTGTCGCTATGGGCGTGGCTTCTCGGCTCACCCCGCCCCCAAATCCCGCCCCGTGTCACCCCAATATCCCATTCCATGGCAGGGACATCTTTCACCTCTAGCCCAGGGTGCTCCAAACCCCGACCGACCCAACCTTGGACAATTCCAGGGATCCAAGGACAGCACAGCTTCTCTGGACGCTCTGTTCCAGGGCCTTCCCAGCCTCACAGGGAGGAATTTCTTTCCAATATCCAATCTAAGCCTGCTCTCTGGCAATGTGAAGCCATTCCCCCTTGTCCCGTCACTCCAGGTTGTAAATAGTCACTCTCCATTTTTCCATCAGGCTGCCTTCAGGTACTGGAAGGCCACAATTAGGTCTCTCTGAAGGCTTTTCTTTTCCCACTGAACAATCCCAATTCCCTCAGCCTCCCTACTCAAAACTGAGCCAGAAGCTCTCAACTTTTCCAAATCCCACAGGAATATCGTGTTCAAGAAGCAGCTGGATGTGACATTAGTGCTCTGGTCTAGTTGACAAGATGGTGATTAGTCAAAGGTTGACCTCAGAGGTCTTTTCCAGTCTAAGTGATTCTGCAAATGCAGACGCCGAGAAGTCACAGAATCATTGCCGTTGGCAAAGACCTCCAAGCCCATGCCCACTGAACACATCCCTGTGTCCTGGTCCACCAGTGGTCACCATGGAGACAAGTGGCAGGGATGGCGTTTTGCCATTGATGGTGGTGACCCTGTTTTCCATGACTCCAGGGCCCTCTGCCAGTGGCATCACGTGGGAGCTCCACCTCCCCAGAGCCAGAGCAGACTTTGGCCCTGCTGCTCTGGACCCTCAGACCTTGCCCTGCTGGGCTGTAACAACAACTCTGACTCTGAAGCCTTTGGACACGGCAGTGACTGCTCCGGGGACCCCACACTCTGCAGGTAAACTGATGGAAAATGGGTATTCCCTTTATTTTTTGGCAGATCCTCCTCAGCTGGTGCTGCAGGGGCAGCTGGGGTGAATCCCTGTCCCTGGTGGAGGAGCTGACCCTGGTTCCCGAGGGTTATAAAACCACAGCAGATGGGAAGCAGCTCCTGCTGTGCCATTCCAATGACTCATCCCTCCATCCCAGCAAATGTCAGTCCCGCTGTTGTCGCAGCAGAGATGCTGGACTTCACCTTGTCCAAAAAAACCTGTGAGCTGGAATTTATTCCTGCTTCCAGGACCAGCCAAGGATCTACACCCCCAGCCCTTCCCCAAACTGGTCTTCGTCCCCTCCCTGCACAGGCAGTGACCACAGGGCTTTTCCAAGGTAGGAAGGCGCTGGGAACCAGAGGATGGAGAAGGGCTGCAGACCCTTTTTGCAGGCAAAATTTACTCACAGCCATTCTCTCAGCTGTTCCCAGAAGGGTTTGGGGTGGTGGCACAGCCACTCTCATGTGCAGCCCCGAGGGTGACAATGGTGTGAGGATCCAGCCTTGCACTCATCACACCTGGCATTGCTCCCTGGAAAACGCTTGCTGCTTCCCATCTTTTTTATCTGTGCCCATTTCTTGCCTCCAGTGGCTGGGAAGGATTGTGAGCTGCTCAGAGCAGGGCTGGGTCACTGGGAACGGAGGGTTCACAGTGTCCCTCAGGAGATGGAGCTGTGGTGGGTGCTCCAGCACCTTCCTGGCTGCTCAGCCCATGCTAGTGGGACACAGAGGCTGTGCCACCCTGTCCCAGGGCAGGACACACCTGGAGCTCCTTGTGCCAGGTGAGGAGTGGCAGCTGAGCTGCAGTTTTCCTGCTGGCACAGCCAGGGGTGGAGACATTCTCCAGCCACTGTGAGGAACCACAACCCCTCATCCATGATTCCAGCACCTGGTCAGAGCTTGAGAAGCTTTACAAGGAAAACACACAGATGCACCATGAGGACCTCAGCCCTTCCCTGCTGCTCCAGCAGTGGAGCTGAGGCTCTGCAGGATCTGATTTTCCCCTGTGCTGTTCCCAGCTTGTCCAGCAGCCCCAGCACTGCCCTTAGAGCCTTCATCCCTTGCAGGAGCCGGAGCCATGCGTGTGGCCATCATCGGGGCCGGGGTGATCGGGCTCTCCAGCGCCCTGTGCATCCATGAGCAGTTCCATGGCCTGGTGCCTTCCCTGGAGCTGGAGGTCTACGCTGACCAGTTCACCCCCCACACCACCAGCGATGGGGCAGCTGGGCTGTGGCAGCCCTACCTGAGTGACCATGGCAACCTGCAGGAGACGTAAGGCAGGAGGAGGAGGAGGAGGATGGTGCCATGTCCCTCTCCCTGTGTGCCATGAGCTGCCCTGGCACAGCTCGATGGGGCTGGCAGAGCCACCACTGTCCCATTCTCATCACAGGCTCTGGAATAAAGAGACATTTGATTACCTCCTCGGGCAGCTGCACTCTCCAGCAGCCAAGGAAATGGGACTTTTCCTCCTTTCTGGTTACAACCTGTTCACGGAGCCCGTGCCGGTAAGGAGCAGGTCACAGCCAGGGCTGGGAAGGGCTCCAGCTCAGCAGCTCCTGCAGTGGGCAGGGCTGTGCTTCTTCCCACCCAATGCTTCCCAATATTCCCAAGTTTGCCTTGTGGCAGTGCCTGGGACGTGGTGTTTTCTGTGCTCCTGAGGCAATATTGGTGTGAGCCCTAGGAGAGTGGGAGTGACAGAGCCTGTCCAGCTGTCCTGTGTCCCTCTGGGATGGGCTGTGTCCCATGATCCCCCCACAGCTTCCATCCCATGGTGATCCCAGTTCATTAATGATCTCTGAACTCTTTTTCTGCTGTAGGACCCATCCTGGAAGAACATTGTCCTGGGGTTCAGGAACTTGACACCAAAAGAACTCGAACTCTTCCCTGGTTACAGGTATTTTTCAGTCTGTTTTTTGGACACTCAGGTAGGACAGTCCTGGATACCTCCAAATACAGCCCTAGAATGGGGCAGTGGGACAAGGAACTGCAGGCATAGAAACATCCTCACTTCTTTAAAACTGCTTCCCTTAAAATAAGTAGGAAACTCAAATGGCCAAAAAAGCAGCAACCCAGCACAGAAACCATTCCAGCTCCTGTCTTACCTCACCAGTGTCAAAATGGGGGAAGAAAAAAGTAAAAAGGGAGAAAAAAATCATGCACTCATGTGAGGAGGGTCCCAGGGGAAATTGGGAAGTGGCTGTCAGGAATGTTGGGGCAGGATGCTCCTGTAGGTTCTCACAGCTTCCTCTCCTCCTGTTTCAGCTATGGCTGGTTCAACACGGCGCTGATGCTGGAGGGCAGGAGATACCTGCCCTGGCTCACCAACAGGTGAGTACAGCTGCTCCTGTTTCCTCTGGCTGAAGGTGTGGGTTTTCATCCTGCACATCAGGATAGGGTAGGCAGAGATGCATCCCTAGGAAGCAGGGAAGAGGGTCTGGAATTCTTGTTCATTGCCCCAGTGGGGTGTCACTTTAACAGTGAGCCCAGGAGTGTATTTTTTGCATGACAAAAATGAAAGTAATGGGATGCTTGGAGCTGCATCCAAGCACTTTTGTCTTTGGAAGAATCTGGGGCTTGATTTTATTCCTGTAATTTCTAATGCTGAGCAGGTGTCCTGGCATTGAACATTTGCTTTTAATTTGTCAGTAACAAATGAACTTGTGCTTCCCAGGCTGACGCAGAGGGGAGTGAAGTTTTTCCATAAGAAGGTTGAGTCTTTCCAGGAGGTGAGTGGGGATGTGGAGTCAGGGCAGAGGGCACAGCCCCATCCCAGAGTGGAGAAGCAGCATCCAGCAGGGAGATGCTGCTCCAGGATATTCCTTGGCATGAGGGTTGGGCCAGGGAACAGCAGCAAGACTATGCCAAGATCCAGGAAATAAATTCTGCCAAGAAAGAAATAGGGTCTTGGGTATTGAGGGATGGTTGACAGAGGACAGGACAGAGCATTTATGCAGCATGGATTGGCAGCTTTCCCTGGAATGGCTTGGTGGCACACATGGGGTGTCAGCAGGAGCTGGCTGGGGAAGATGCACCCTGGATCTGGCCCGTATGGTTTATCCATTTCCTGACTGTTGGAAAGAGAACACTTGGCTCATTTGGAAGCAGGAATGTTGTGCCTTTGTGTGCTGCTCCCAGCCTGTCCCTCTCTCCTCAGCTCTTTTCCCAGGGTGTGGATGTGGTGCTAAACTGCAGCGGGATTCGTGCGGGGCACCTGCAGCCCGACCCGGAGCTGCAGCCTGGCCGGGGCCAGATCATCAAGGTGAGCTGGGGCAGGCCTGGGGACTTCCCAAAAACCCTTCTGATACCACGAGGAGAGTCTGTGCCCTCTGGGGAAAACGATGGGCGTGTGGCTGGGTTCACATTGGGATCAGGTGCTGATTCCCAGCAAACATTGCTCACGTGAAACCAACCAGGATCCCATTCCTGCTTCAGCTCTGGGAATGCCCTCAGTCTCCAAACTGTTTCTCCTTAGGGTGGGAGCTGGGGGAGGTCAGAGGCACAATGCTGATAACAAAAAGACATAAAATCTTTGGGAGAAGATGGGATTATTTTGAGAAACACAGGCGAGTAGGAAGCTCGTCCCTACCTGCACTCCCATCTTCCCATCTTCCCAGCACAGGGAACACAGAGCTAAGGGAGGGTCTCATATCTGGACCCTCGTGTCCCTCCTGCTGTGCCCTAAGCCTGGCAGCCACTCTCCAGCTCTGACTTCCTCCTTTTCACCTCCCAGGTCCTGGCCCCATGGGTGAAGCATTTCATCATCACTCACGACTTGAAATCTGGGATCTACAGCTCTCCCTACGTCATCCCGGGGTAGGTGACGATGGCTGAGGCAGGGCTGTTGGCACTGGTGACATTCCTCTGTCAGTGTCCCCAAAGCCTCATCTGGGACATGGCTCCTGCTGGTGTCTGCCAGGTCTGGCTCATCCCTGGTGCTTTTCTTGGCTGTGTGGGAGGAGAGCAGAAGGACGTGGGCAGCAAAGCGAGGGAGCTCCCAGTCGGCACAGAGAGCTCCCTGCACCGCGGTGCTTCCATGTCCTGTCCTTTTCCAAGGACCAAATCCCACCAAAGCAAACTCAATCCTGGCCAAGCCCCCAGAACAGCCAACCACTGACAGTGGAATGGATATTTTAGGGGAGATCTTTTGTTTTCACATTTATAGTCATCTTTATTATCAACTAAACTGTAGTGCAGCAGCTCAGGGTGGGGAAAGGCACTGCTGATCCATGCTCCTATAAAAACAGGACAGGAATTCTTTTACTTCACCAAAACCTCCCTGGGAAAGCTCAGCCTTGCTCTCACTGTCCCCTGAGCTGCTGCTGAGCCTGGGGGCATCTCACTGGGTTTATCATAGAATCATGGAATATCCTGAGCTGGAAGGGACCACAAGGATCTAGTCCAAGTCCTGGCCCTGCCCAGGGAGCTACACTATGGGATAAATAAATCCATCTGCTGTTCATCCCAGCTCTGCTTCCTCCCAAGGGGCTGCAGTGACCCTGCCCTGGCAAGGGAGAGGGGTCTTTAAGCTGCAATTTGAATGCTGCATCTCTGGCACTTCCTATTGTCCTAATATTTCAGGCTTAGGCAGTAAGCCAGGATGTAAACAGGAGCTTTGCAGGCTCACAGCCCCCATGCAGCGTTTTCTGAGTGATTCCTGATCACAGTCCCAGCCACAGATGAATTCCTCTGCCTGTGCTTGTTTTAGCTCGAGCTGTCAGAGCTGAGCACCAGGCTGATCCCAAAGGAAGAGCTGGATCCAGTGCTCATGTGGAGGGCACCCCTTCCCTGCTGGAGAGCTCAGCCCTGGAGGGTCCCTCCTTCTGTTTTTCTGCTTCCCAGTGATCAAGCAAAGTTTTGGAAGGATCCAGCCAGTACAGACCCCTCCAGGCCCCCCCTGAGCCTTAACCTGCCTCTTGTCCTCTGTTAATCCACAGGAGTTTGGTGCAGCAGCAGCACCAATCTGTTCTCTGTGTTCCCTTCCAGAGCCATCCTGTTCCTTCTAGCTCTTCCTGAGCCAGGCAGGAGCAGACCTGTTTGATAAGGATGGAATTATCTGTCTGCTTTGCCCAGACAAGGAAGGGCTGACAGGATTTAAAGAGTGACTTGCTCACGAGCAGACGTGCAGGCACCGCTCTCTGCCTGCTCCGTGTGGGAGTTTGAGTTTCTCCCACAGGAATATTTTACAGGCTCAGGTTGTAGCAGGATCCAACACCACACTCACACAGTGTCCCTCCATGTGGTGGCCCCACAGGGGACAGTTGGGGACAAGCCACCACCGTGTGTCTCTTTTGGCTCCCGGTGCAGGAGCGAGTTCACGGTCCTGGGAGGGATTTACCAGCATGGAAACTGGAGTGAGGAGAACAGTGCCAAGGATCACAAATCCATCTGGGACAGCTGCTGCCGCCTGCTCCCGGCTCTCCAGGTGGGTGACCCGACTGCCAGCGTGGGGCACAGGGAGCTGGGGGGGTCAGGATGCAGGAATGGGCACGGGGACAAACCACAGGACCTCAGTGTTTCCATGAGTTGGGTTTTCATGGATACCCGGGGCTCTTCGACCTGGCTGAGGGACAGGCAGGGCTGGCATTAAGACAAGGTTTGTAGGGATAATAATTATTTATGTGGCTGGTAAAAATTAGAACGAGGGCTTTGGGAGGTGGCAGCCCTTTGGTTATGGTGTCCCTACACCTTTAGAGAAGGGTTGTGTGGGGTGAGACAGGGTTGTGTCCACTCCCAGTGCTGCTGTTATTCCCTGGATTAGCAGGAAAGGTGATCTGGGGCTTTGCCATAGGGATTTGCCTCAGCTCCAGGCTGGCATTGCCATCCCAAATTGTTGTACTTGGAGCTGCTGCAGGATGGGGAACCCCTCTGTCCCAGCTCATCTCACCTGGTGCTGTGAGGTTTGGCTGGTGGGATTCCAAGGAATGCTGTGCAGTGCTGATGTGCTTTTGCTCACAGAAGGCAAAAATCGTCGAGGAGTGGAGCGGCCTGAGACCAGCACGGCCCTCGGTGCGCCTGGAGAGGGAGAGCATCCGCCTCGGGAATCTCCAGGGAGAGGTACCTGGGGCTGAGTGTGATTAATGACTGTGTTAATTGTGCCCCAGTCACCGTGCCTGGGGCAGTGAATAACAAGGCTTGTTTCCCTGATCATCCCTCTCTCCATCTCTCCCCACCAACAGCGAGGGAATCTTTGAACCCAGGGATGAATGTCAGAGATACTGAAACAAATCATTGATGTGGCTGCCCCATCCCCGGGAATGCTCAGGGATGGGCTGGACAAGGCTTGGAGCACCCTGGGCTAGTGGGAGATGTCCCTGCCCCATGGAGAGATTCCCCCCCAACCCATGCTGGGATTCTGTGCTTCTCCCCCAGGTGATTCACAACTATGGCCACGGCGGGTTTGGGATCACCATCCACTGGGGCTGTGCCATGGCAGCAGCTCGGCTTTTTGGGAGCATCCTGCAGGAGAAGAAGCAGCTGGCCACACCCCCAGGGCCACGCTTATGAGCACCAGCTCGCCTGGAATATGTGACAACAGCAGCTTAGGAATCACAGCAAAAGGATGGGAACAACACAGGGATACACACACAGGCTGCTCGACCCTGCTCCAGCTCTGGCTCTCAGAGTCTCATTTCCATTTCTCTGCCGTTTTCCAGATGGCTCCTCTCCCTCCACAACCTGCCTGGAGGAAGAGCTTTCAAATATCAAACTAATTATCCGTGGCAAAGTGCACCAAGTGCTGTCTGGGATCAGGCTGGGTTCAGCTGAACCCCGGACAAGTCCTGCAGTTCATCTGCACCAGGAGACAGGATGTGAAATGGAGCTGGGACACCTGAGGTCTGTGCTGGCTGCTCCAACACCCAGTGTGTAATTAGATTTACAGGCTCCCCCCCAGGAGGCAAAAGCTCCTTAGTAGGAAGAAGCTCTGAGGCTCCCAGGGAAGTCACAGCAGCTCTGGGAGCACGTGCCTGGGTTACACCAGTTTTCCTCACATTCCTGCCAGGACAAAGCTTGGACCACAGCACCTGCTTAGTGTAGCTGGCACCAGACAGCAGCACTTGCCTAAAATGGCCTTTCCAAACGATGTTTTAGAAACAAAAGCAACTTGTTCCAGCCCTGTGGGCTTGCCAGGCTCTATATATAGCAGAGAGCATAAGAAAATAGCTCTTCCTGTCCCTAAAACTCCCACGGGCCCCTCAGCTTCCCATTTCTCCCAGCTCTGGGACACAGCTCAGAGAGAAAGCCTGGCTTGGGAAAGGTTGTGCCTCTCAGAGGAGGAGCAGGACTTTTTGGGGTGTTCAGGGATGCTGTTGGGGACCCAACACACTGTTCTGAAGATACAGCCTGGCTGATTTTCCCATGCCCTGTGTCTTTCCTGCTTTACAAACCGTCCCAGACAGGGCACTGGATCCAGAGGCTGTTCTGGGGCCAGCACAGTGCCTGTCTCCCTCTCCTGTGTGGATAAGCCAACTGTTCCTTACTCATCCATGATACAGCTCTGCTGATGAATCCATGTGCCAGGAATAGCTCAGCAGCCTGGAATGGGGGAATGGGGATCCCCAAGTGCATCTCTGTGCTGAGCTTAGCAAACATAGCTGGAAATTGGGAGCCACTGCCCTGCCCAGTCTGTCCAAAGAAGTTCCAGCTTCCCTGGAAATGTTGCAGTCACTGGGTAGAATCAGGAAAAGGGTAGGAAAAGGAAAACAAAGGCTGGAGAAAATTCCCTGCTGATTAACACTGAACTCAATGGTGTGTGTGATCCCACCTCAGGAAAAGCCATTCAGGGGAACTGCATCCCCTTGGTTTCACTTATTCCAAATATGAGACATTCAGGAGCATGGTCTCTGCTGTAAATCCAGCCTCACTTTGGTGATTTTGGGAAAATTCTTCTGGACAACAGGGGGGTAGGAAATCATTGCATACCTGGCAACAAGCAATTGATTCTTGTGATCTCAGAGCCTGCAGGAGCCACTGCCCTGTGATCTCACACGGCCTCTTGGCAAACAGGAATGGGCTGAGCTGTAATTTTATTTGCAGGTTAATTCTGTTTGTTTTCTAAAGGCCTCAATTTAATCTGTGTGACCAATAAAGGGAATGTGCACATCTCTTGTGCATGATGCTTCTTCCTCTTAGTGATGGCATGGGAAGTTCCTCAAATGCTGATTCCATGCAAATGTGCCAGGAGATCATCATTCCATGTCTCCACACACATTTTTCCTAAACATTTCATCCTGGAGGAGTAGGAATCATCACTCCATATTCCCAGCAGATCAGGGAACCTGGAATATCATGGTGTGCAGGTCTGTGGTTGCTGACAGTCCTTAGGGCATTAAGAACTCACAGAAATCACAGAATTGTGGATTTGGATGGGAAGGGACCTTGAAGATCATCCAGTCCCACCACCCTGTCAGGGCAGGGACACCTTCCACTAGCCCAGGTTTCTCCAAGCCCCATCCAACCTGGCCTTGGACACTTCCAGGGATGGGGCAGCCACAACTTCTCTGGGCAAATTCCCCATGGAGGGATTGAAATTCACTGCTGAGGCCAGGGAGAGGTCAGGGAGTCAGGGAATGGGGTCTGGACAATTCCTGCATGTCCTCTGACACACCCCAAACACCATCTCCCATGTCCAGTGTCAGCACATTTTAGGAACTCCCAGTTCTCCACGAGGATCTCCTGTGACCCAGAACAAAGCTGGAAGCACATCAATTGCCAGGGAAGTCAGCAAACAGCAGCTCTGGCACTTGGGAAAATTCCTGCCAGAGCTCAAGGAGCGTTTGGAACACACTCAGGCACAGGGTGGGATTGCTGGGGAGTCTGTGCAGGGCCAGGACTTGGACTGGATGATCCCTGTGGGTCCCTTCCAGCTCAGGATATTCCATGATGCTAAGAATGAGCTTTTTAGAAATGCCTGAGGATGCCAAAATGTAACCACGAAAGAAAGAAGATTCCCCTCAGCATTGCTTCAGCCACACAAAACCTTCCAGTGCCCAACTATTTCCATTCCCAGGAAGGAGGCTCTGCATCCCAGGCTGGGAGCAGGAGGATGGATGCACTCTGGGATGAGAACACCCTGCATTAGCATGAGAAGGATTTGCAGCCCGTTAGTCATTTTGACTCATCCTTGAACCACCTCCTGCCTGAAAATTATTGGGCACCAAAATAAGAATATCAGTGACAAGGCAGAGGAAAATAAGGTTGGGCACTTCATTATGGTTTAGAAAAATGATAGGGAAATGAAGGGTTTATATGAAAATGTAAATTAGTAGGAGGAATCCTCCCAAAGTCCAGACACATGTGGAGCCACCTTATGCCAACAGGGAAGAGGCCAAACTGGCCGGGGTTTAGTGTCCAAACTGAATTAAAAATATGAAAAACAATTAAAGATTTAAGAGAATTTTAAAAAATCATAGAATCCCAGAATGGTTTGGGTGGGAAGGCACCTTGAAGCTCATCCAGTCCCACACCCTGTCATGGGCTGGGACAATTTCCATTATCCCAGGTGGCTCCAAGTCCTGTCCAACCTTGCCTGGAACACTTCCAGGGATGGAGCATCCACAATATTTTGCTGTAGAGTGGTTACTTACAATGGGAACAGGAATCCCGTGACTTTCCTTTACATCTAAATACACAAAACAGACAGAAAATGAGTCAGACCTGCAGAGTGCTGAGCCCTGTTGCTCAAACCTCTGAACACCAAACCAAAATAAAAAAAAGGCAAAGTTATGACTCCTCCTAAACACCCCCCAGAAGAGCCAAAAACTTATTTCCTGAAAAAACTATTTATTTGTTTAACATAAAATATCTAATGTGGACTTCAACTCTCCAATGCCACATTGGGAAACAGGAACCAGAGGAGTATTTTACAACAAGCTTGAAATACACCAAGTTTTTCAACATTAAAATGTAAATCCAGCTTAGAAACTGTACATTCAGACATGGAAACATTCAGTGCTCTTTCAGCAAGTATTTGGGAATAACAAATCATTCCATCCAAGCACACTTGGGGAATTACATTCCCACGCCAGCTTGGCACATTGATATCTTGGACACTTGATATCTGAATAAATAAAACTGAATTCCACAATTCTGTTTGAATTCCAAAGGATCTCACTTTGCAGTTTGAAACGAAGCAGTTGCAGTAATTCCTTTGCCAGTGAAAAATATTCAGTGTGGAAAAGGATTCTTTGGGAGTTTATTTTGTACCTAAATGGTGCTGCCCTAGTGACAAAATCTGTTGGTGGTGATTTATAACTGGTGTGGGTCAACCCCAGTGTTCTCAGTGAACAAGCTAAAATGATCTTCTCTTATTAATTACATGCAAATTCCTGCAAATCCTGAATTCCAGCTCCATTTCTCCAGTGCCCACTGGGCTCTTGCTGAATTCAGCCAGGTGGGATCAGCTGTGGTGGGGCTCCTACCTCTCCCTTTCATCCAGCTGATCCAAAGCCCATGAATATCCACAGATTTTCCCAGATTTCAGTGAGCTTTGGATCAAACTTTAACAAAATCGAAGACCCAGCAACACCAATTTTGGTATTTCTATCATTAAATAGATTTTTTTAGTGCAGAATTTATACAAAGTGAAAAGCAAAAACGCCTTCCATTTTTTGGTTAACACTGTAAATGTCACAGGTGAAAACTGATCTATTCAACAGCATGGAAAATGTTGCATTCCTAATAAATCTTTACCTGGGAAGTAGCTTATCTGTAGGATCCAGCTGTGCATGAACAGATAAACTTCACCTAAAACTCTCTAAAGGCTGTTGAATGCAATTCTTTAAAACTGCTGAGCATTCACCTAAAAAAAAATGAAGTGAGATGTGAACATTAACCCTGGGAAAGCAGAAATTTAACTCAAGGCATTGAGTAACAAACTGGGCCACGGTGGGGGAGTTCCTTCAGGCCAGGCCTGTCCTGCACTTTGGATTCTCTGTCACCTCTACCCAGGCTCAATTCCAGAGTTTCGAGATGCAAACACAGCTCATGGCAAGCCCAAGGAAGGAAGCATGGAAGCACCTGGGGGGCTGGAATGGCCTCGAGGGCCTCCAGCAGCAGGAGGGTGAGGATGGAATGTCAGAGCTGCCACTGAGGGGTGAACAGCCCGACTGTGCAGAGGCAAACCCAGCTCCAGTCGATCCCAGCTCCAGTCGATCCCAGCCCAGAAAGTTTTCCAGCTCACTGGCCACACATGTGGGGTAATATCTGATTAAACCCATCCAGGATCTGCTAGAAGTGAAAGCAGAGAGGTTCCCAGTCCCTGGAAGTGTTCAAATCAGGTTTGGATGGGGCTTAGAACAACCTGGTCTAGTGGAAAGTGTCCCTGCCCACGGCAGGGGGTGGGATTGGATGAGCTTTAAGGTTCCCCCAACCCCAAATCACTTTGGAATTCTGGTATTCCATGAAACAAATCCCTCTGGCTCTGCTCCAGGCACACAGGGAGAATGAGCCAACTCCAGCCTGGCAGAAGGTGAACAAATGAGGTGTGGCTGCTGTCAGAGAGCCCCGTTTGTTTACTGGGATCAGCTGGAGCTTGATCTTGGTGGAGCATGAGGACACAGGGACACAAAGGGACCCAACCCAGCTGGAAAGGACAGAGGGTTCTGTGCCATCACCCACAGCTGAGCCCAGGGATTCCAGAGATCCCTTGGGAGCTGAATTCATTTCCACCTCGCTGGGAAAAGCCAAGTTTGCTTTTTTTCCACCAACCATTCCTGGAACCCTTCACTGAGTCACCCTCCTCCAGTGGGACTGGATGGACACTTGGTGCCTGGGCAAACTCTGTTCTCAGCAGAACATTCCCCCCTCACACAATTTCAACAATCTCTTCGGCCTTTTCCATCAGCCTGAGTTTCCTGGCTTTCTTTAGGGAATTACCCACTCCTGTTTTCCCCTCAGTCTCCAAACGAGCAGCCTGGCACATGGTGGAGCATTGCAGAGACTCAGAGCTGTGACCCTCAGTGACAGCCATGCCCCACAGTGCTCACTGGTACTGCATTAAACATGGATTTGGAGACCTATTCCTGACCCCAGGAATGGGACCTGCTTCCCAGGATATTTAAAATGTTCAACTGTAAAAAATGTTTTGCACATTTGCCCGTGTTCAGGTTTATCTGCTCATCAACCCTCACTGCTTCCACAGCCTCACCAAGTCCATCTCACCCACATTTGGTTGTGTGTCCTAAGGTGTGGAATCCTGAAAATCCACTGAGACCTGGATGAGGCACATCTCAGATCCCTCCACATTCCCACAGACTCTGCCACCTGACTCGTGCCCAGGGACAGGTTAGGGACAAACCAGATGAGCCTGTCCTCACCTGAGCTCTGCTACATTCCCTGACAGGAGCAGGATCATCCCTTGAGGAGCCACACCTGAAGGAGGGATGTTCCTCATCCAAGGTCACTGCAGATGGGCTCTTCCCATGGTTTTGTTCATTTATTCCAGCTACATTCCTTTGTCAGCAGTCAAGCAGCAGGAAAGATCCTGCCCAGCTCTCAGGGAGTGGCTCCATCCCAAAAGCAGCGCTCCTGACTCCAGCTGGGGTCACCCCACAGTGAGGATGTGTCCAGGTAATGGAGCAGGGACACACCTGGATCCACACAGAGAACCCCAGGAGTGAGAACCTCTCCACTCTAAGCAACAGACAGAGAGCTCAAGGTCCCTGGCAATGCCAGAGAAGTCCAATTCTGCTCCAAAACATGAGGATTTACACATTGGACTTGATGAGCTTGAAGGTTTTTTCCAACCTTAATAACTCTGTGGTTTACATTTCTGCTACAAGGTCCCAGCTCTGCAGCAAACACCACCCTCCCTGCTCCAACTACCCACCTGGGATGGGAGAAACAGTCAGGAATCAGTTTCCAAGCAATCCACTCTCCAGGAACAGAACCCAACTGGAAAGCCTGGGTTAATTTGCCAGAACCACATTTTGGGAGTGGTTTTGATGGCTAAAAGTGCAAGGCAGGCATTTAATCCATAGTGTAGGGGATGGAATCCACCCTGTGCCAGGCCAGGGCCACACTAAACATGAACCTCTTGGTTTTAGGCATCAAGAGCTCAGTGTTTTAATGACAGCTTTTGCTGGGCTGCAGTCACTTGGCATTTGCTTGGCACGGGACATTTTAAGCTGAAGAGCTGACCATGCAAGCACGACAGATTGAAGAGAAACCCCTCCTGCTAAACTTCCCAAGGATATCTGGATCAAAGGCCTCTCCATCCACAAAGTTTTTATGAGTGTGAGCAAAGAGCAGCAGAAACACAATTTGCTGAGGTTCAACCCAAACTCCTGCAGTTTGACACGTGACATTGGCAGTGATGGTGGTCAGCTTTCCATGCTTCAGGCTCGGAGGTTTTGTGAGACATCTTGCTCCTATCCTTCATTCTTCCAGCAGGTTTCCATGTCCCATCATTCCTGTGATTCCCCTGGGGAATGAGATCCTCTGCCCACCATCTCCTGGCCCCATTCCTTGTGGCTGGACTCCTGGAGGCCACGGCCCTTGGTCTCGATGGGCAGGAAGCAGGAGGCCAGGGCAGCCAGCAGGCAGCAGCCACTGTAAACCAGCAGAGTCAGATAGACTGAGGATTCCAACATCACCTGCAGGAAAAAATAGGCAGAGAATGCAAAACAGCACCTCAGCATGGAAATACATACACTGATGGAGCAATAGAAATTTTAAACGTGGTATTGGGAATAAAGTTTAACTTGAAGCTTCTGGAAAGGAGGCAGATTTTATAGATTATATTATAGATTGTGCCAGGACAAGGGACAGTGGTCTGAAACTCTCAGAGGGCAAGATTAGACTGGATTTTAGGAAGGAATTCTTCCCTGTGAGGGTGGAGGGTCCTGGCACTGGCTGCCCAGAGAAGCTGTGGCTGCCCCATCCCTGGAAATGTCCAAGGATGGAGCTTGAAGCAACCTGGGATAGAATCATAGAATTGCTAAAGCTGGAAAAGATCTCCAAGACCATCAATCCAAGCTTCCTGTGCCTCCAATCTCACAGAAGAAGAGATTTACCTGTGCAATGAATGGGGTTATGAGGGCTCCCACTCTGGCCATTCCACTGCACGTTCCCAGGCCCAAAGCACGTGTGGCTGTGGGATAAACCTGTGGAAAAAACACGATCCTATCAGTCCCAGGGGGAAGCTTTCCTCTTTCCACTCCTAAATCAATAGGATAATAAGTGGTGCCACAGCACATTCTGTCAGACAATGACAATATGATCTACAGCTCCAGTCTGGTGTGAGGTCCATTGAGAACAAGTCACCAAAATGACTTTCCCAACCCTGTTCTCACTCCCCTTGAATATTCCCATCACCCCAACAACCCCCTTACCTCAGGAGTGTAAACATAGGCAGCCTGAAATCCTCCTGAAATAAAAGCTCTTGCAATGAAGAGCAGCACAGTAAGAACATTTCTGTGAGAAGAAAGAGAAGAGCAGAGTTTGGGAATGTTAAATACAATCTGCTGGGTTCATTGAAATTCACTTTTACTTCCCTCCCAAACTCTGGTGAGAAAACTTAACCTTTCTCCAGCTGAGCACGACCATCCCACACCTTTTCAAAGCACCACTCCCAGTTCTCCCACCACAACCAACACAGGACATGGATAAATCTTTTACTCTTTTGTTCCCTGGACTCACCTTCCAACACAGAGAAAGAGCAGGAGGCTGCAGAAGGAGAAGACAAGGAAGGACAGGGCCATGGTTTTCTTGCGGCCGATGCGGTCGATGATCCACAGGGTCACCAACACACCTGTGGGAAGAGGCCAGGACACCCTTGGGAATCCAGCAAAGTGGGGCTGCAGCAGATTTAACACAGCCTGGGTGGTTTAGATTGAGAATTTTGGCCTCTCTTTCCAATCCTTTGCTAGCCCCAGGCAGAGCTGTGGGATGGATTGCTACTGGTGTTGTGTGAAAACAGGAATTGTGTGTCCCAGCTGCTGAGTCCTTGCTCCCAGATCCACAAATCCACACTCCCAGCCAGGGATTACTGATGTGAATGCCTACAACACCTGCTCATGGCTCACTGGAAGAACTCCTGTTCAACTTCTGGCCATTGTTCCCTGCTGGATTTAAGAATGTGTTGTTTTCTTTCTGTTCTGTTATTTAGATGTTTCACCAAATTATTTCTCCCCTGCTTTTTGACAGGAAATAGATCAAGCTCAGTAAATCTCACTATTAAGTCTTCCTTCCAATGCAATTTTCCAAGAATCTTTTGAAAGCTGATGCACAGCAGGAGTGAGGATTATTCCAGCATCAGTGTCACATCCAGAGGTACCCTGTGAATATTTCTTACTCTCACCTCAGTGTGTGTGAGGATCAAACCAGACCTTTCAGCCACACCCCCACTCCAAGGTACTCACTCTTTTTTTTCTGGGAATCCTTCCCAAAATGACTGTTTGGCAGCACACTCCTCTTAGGAATGACTGTGCATATTTCTCATTCATACTTGCAAATTATCATTCATTAAATGGCTTCTCCTTGAGCTTTTAGCCCTGAAATGATGACCCAGAAGAGTGAAAATATCCTGATCCCTGTCTCTGGTGTTGTTTCAATCAGATTAACACAGGGAGATCCCCTCCATCTGCAGGATCAATGGCTCTTTCACACTATTTTGCTTGTCCTGTGCCAGACTGTCCATTGAAATTTGCCTGAAAGTCACAGGATCAGGAATGATGGACACAGAGATTTAGGGAGCAAATTCTCCATGGATTCACTGTACCCCTCATCCTTTGAAAATACTTCTGGAAAGTCACTTCTGGATAGAAATTCCAGTGTTTCTGCCCCTTTGATTGAGTTGGTTTTCCTCCTCCTGAAGTGTTGCTGGCTTGGAACAGACAGAGGGGCCATTCCAGAGCAATAACTGATTTTTTTCTGGAGTGATCCCAGGGCAGGGAGAATCCACAGCTACAGCAAAGAGCTCTGAGTGCTGTGGGAAGCATCAGACCAGACATCCCAGTTCCACTTCCCACACCCTGAGCCATTCCAAGGAAAAATTGGTGCATCTCACTGCCCCTTACCAGGGAATTCTGACAGGGTTGTCCAGAGCAGGTCAGTGTAATCTTCCTCTGTCAGGTACTCACAGCTCAGGCTGCACTTGGCTTTTACTTCCTGCCTTCTGCTGGATACTGCAAGGAAAAAAGCACAGATATTTAATATATTTAAAGTAAACCTTTCCCTGTTTACCTTCCTCCTGGGTCTCTCACTTTTACTGCTGAAATTTAAAAAGGGATGGACTGGGAGAACTGGTAAGGATTCACTGCACCCACCGTTCCTTAAAATACTTCTGGAAAGTTGTTTAGGGATAGAAATTCAAGTGATTCTGCCCCTTTGATTTAATTGTTATTTCTCTTCTGGATGCCTGATGTGCTGCTGGGATGGAATTCAGAGTCAGAGGGGCATTGAAGAGCAATGCTTGGTGATTTTGCCTGGAAACATTGAACATTTATCATGTTTTCTATGACAGGATGTCTCAGCTCAGTAAAAATTCCACCTCCTTATCAGCTGTACAGCCTGAATTATTTTCCAGTCCAGGGCTCAGGACAGAATTAACTCCAATAATTCAGCTTCTCCCAACACAAATCGAGATCCCAACAGTTCCTACACTCTGAGAATACTGAATAATCCCATGTCCTTATGAAAACAAGGATTTTTAAGGGCTGCATCCTACTCTGGGGGGGCAAACCTGAATCAGAGCTCTCAGAGCCCATCACTGCTGTTCAACCCTGGAATCTGGGGCTCCTCCAACACCCCCCATCCACCTTTTATAATTTCCTAACTTTCAGGCAGTTTTCCCTAATTACAAGTGTTCTAAATGCAATCATTCCTCCCCTGGGGAATCAATCTGTTCAAGCCTCTTCTTAACTCAGTCAAAGCACCTTTTTTTTTTCCCCAAAAACAATTGTACAACACAAAGGACGTTGATTTCCCACCGTTATCTTTTTTTCTCAGCAGGTTTTCCCATCTTGAAAACCCAGGAGCTCCACAGCAGCAGTTTCTCTCTCTCAGAACTAATTAGACCTGTCAAATCTGCAAACTTGTATTTTATCCAATCACTTTTTTTTAAATCAAGAAGAACAGATAACAGGTCTGCCTTGAAGGTTGTCTTGCTGTTGGACATTTTGGGCTCAAAACCACTGCAAGACCTCTCTGCCACTGGGCAGAGATGAGGAAATATTTAAAATAAAGTAATCTTAAAACTCAGCCACATTCCTTTTCCAAACCACCAGCAGAAAGTGATCTAATAAAAGATATTCCAGCAATTTTAACAGGACATGTTTAAAAAGAAAAGATGGAGCAATACTCACTGCTGCAAACATCTCCTGCTTGGAAGAACTCTGTAGTTAATAAAACTAACCCATAATATGAAAATGCATTGGAAAACCTGCAAGGAAGCAAATGGGAGAGGAAGTTTCAGCTGGTCCAACTTAAAAGAAACACCACGAATCAAAAGTCCTACCTCAAAGCTATTTCAGCATTCAGAAAATTAAAGGGCAATTTGATTGGGAATGCATGGGTGGTTGAATAAATTACAAATCAATACAGGTTGGGGTTTTTTTTGTTTGGTTGATTTTTTTCTAAGCAGGAAGTTGCTGTATTTGAGTCAAATCCCTTCAATAAAACCCATTTAGAGCTGTGCTGGCACTGAACCTTTAGGTTTTCTCTTACCAAATAAACCAGAGCAACAACGTGGTCCAGCGGAAATGGGGGGTGAAAAGATCCCTCATTTTGCCTCTGTCCTCCTGTTGGGAACAAGCAGAAGTTGGATGATGAGGGACAGCTAAAGTGTCAAATTTCATTTTGTCTCACGAGTTCACATCCAAGAATTCTGATCTGAGCTCTTCAACAACTTCAAGTTTTGGTTTTCTTTAATAACAGTGAGGTTAAATAACATTAATGCCCATTTAAAAGCTGCTTTTTACTTTCAAATAAGAAATTAACTTTTCCTCAGTGGGAAAGAGGCCTAAATGATCAAACCTCATTTAGCTGAGACATTAAAATTGAACAGAACATTGATGATTTGCTTACAACCCCCCTCAGTTTGCTCTGGAGGTGCCTGTGACCTGCACATACCTGCCTGGAAACCACCAGTTTTCCCAAGGGCATTGGAGCTCCATTTTCTGTGGCAATCCTCTTCAAAGTGGCCAGAGCTTTCTCCTGGTTCCCAGATAACACATCGTACCTGGCACTTTCTGGCAGCCACTAAGGGAGCAGAGCAGGTCACACACACACAGGAGGGTGTCACAACCAGCAATAAACTCTGGGATTTTCCTCGGGGGGAATCTCAGTGACTCCAGCAGATTCTCACATGACAAAGGATTACAGAACTAAGCTTGAAGAATTCCAAGAAAGAATTCCAAGAGTCATCTCATCAGGCTTTAAAAACTGCAACCCCCCATTTTCCCCATGAACTCAGAACCTTTTCCCTTCCATTCCTTTGGGTTTATCCTTGAGAACTGTTGGGAATTTTTGCAGGTTTTTTTTTTCCACTATCCCTTCCGTGTAGGAATGGCAAAGCATCTAGGGCAGATAGCAGGATACTCCTGGAATTCCAAAATTTATGGGTTTAAGCTCCTTTTAATTTAGAACAAGCTTGTGAGCACCTGGATAACTGAAGGTATCCCTGAAAAACGGAGGAATTAAAAGGGGCTGCTAAACCACCTGACAAGGACATTTATCTATGAGGAGACTGAGTGCTTGGCAAAGGTATCACCTAATAAATAATAAAATAGGAAATATATCATTGAAGCTCAGGTTTAACTTATTTTGGAACCTGATCCTATCCCTGATTTGGGAGGATTTTTTAAGTGGAAATTTTGTTTTAAAAGTGACAAAATCGAAAGAGAATTTAGAGAAATAGCAACGGTTTTTGATAAAATATTGGTTCCACTGAGCTTAGTTAAAACAAAGTCATTAAATTGCAGAGGGTTCCAGGCCTGATTTCACCAAATTCCAGCCCTCCAGCAATTACAATCACATCAACACAACTCTCCCTGGAATGTTTTTCCCAGCACCCTGTTGAAACTGCATTTTTTGGTCATTATTTCAGTTATTTCACAGAAGACATCACCAGAGAGCCCAAAACCGTCCTGATTTCCTTCAGCTGGGTCACAGAATGGGGTAGAGGAGTGGGAATTGCAGGAATTCACACGAATCCTTGAGGAATACCTACAAAACACAGGGCAGCAAAGAGCAGGAGTGGGAGGGCAGAGAGGATGAGGAGCCAGCGCCAGCCGAGCGTGGGCATCACCACCACTGCCAGGAGCACTTCAAACACAGTCCCAAGGGCCCAGAACACCTGGAAGAGGGAAAACCAACAGAAAAATGAGGATTGGAGTGCTCCCAAGGCTTCTTCTTTGAAACATTCCAAGCTGTGTTCACCAGCGATGGCTGGAGAGGGAAATTCCAGGGATGTGAATTCTGCCTTAAAATGTTGCAAGGACAGAATTCTGCCCTGAGTGACTTGGACATGTTTGGATGAAGATTTGGAGCTGTCAGCTCTCCAAATCCATCACTGAGATGCATTTCCCCACAAATTCATGGACACCCAATGCCCCTCTTGTGCTCACTCTGCAGCCCTGGCTGCAAAATAATTTGGAAAAAGGAAATTCAGCACAAAGAGTGGAGTGTGACAGGAAAACTTTCTGCTGCTTTTGGAGCTGGGCTGGTAGCAGAGCTCAGGAGTGACTCAGCTCCACACCAAGGTGGACAGGCCAGGTGTGGCTGCAGCTCTTGAGGGGATTTCCAGGCTGGAGGATGGAAGGGATGTGAGCACCAGAGGATTTGTTCCTCGAGGATCAGAATGCATCCACTCACCTCTATTAATAAAATGCATTTTGCTCTGGCTTTCATTGGAAGGAACTCAGCATATAAAGTTACCCTAAAAGAGGGAACAGAGAGGAAATTGTCAGCACAGAGAGGGAAATCAGACAGCAGACAGAGGTTCAAACATCCCTTTTGCCTTTAAATAAAACTGCCAAACCCAGAGCAGCAACTCAAAGCTCTCCCTATTCCCAGAGCCAGTCAGGCTGTGACACAGGGTCACATTCCCCTTCCATCCCAGAACAAACCCTTCAACATTGCAAGAGAGGACACAACTTTTTCTTTTTGTGTGGTTTTGTGATCCCACAGTCATCAGTTAAATGCAGATCTTGATGCTCTTGCTTTCATAGCCCTGCTGTGAGCCAGAGCACCATTGAAAATATCATTTTATCTGGTATTTTCAGTGTGGTCCATCAGAATTCAATGCTAATTCTTGCTGAATAAAGAATTTCTTCAGGGCTTTACAGCTGGCTGAGAATTCCCATCCATCTCCTGTGCCAGAGTTCAATTCTCCAAGAGAGGAATACTTTCATGTCCCTGGTATAAAATAATCTGCATTCTTTTATTGTGGGATTCAAAGAGCAACCACTGAGGCTTTGTTTCATGCCTGTGCCAAGGAGTGATGGTAAAGCTTTTCCAGGAGGAATTCCTGAGGAGGAATTCAGGCAGCAGCCAGTGCAGGCTCTGTCATCTCCTTCAATCTGGGAAGGTTTGGCTTTGCTCTGCTTGCATTCCATGCACTCAGCCTGTTCCTGCCTCCAAACTCCTCAGGCTTCCTTTGAGGTTTTGGGACAAAATTTCTGGTAACTTACAGAGTGGATTGATCTCTGAGGAGCTGCCCAGCTCATGGAAAGTGTAAAGTTTCACACAATACTTAATTCAAGCAGAGATTTAGAGAACTCCAATCACATCTTCAAGTGTAGCTCAGGTCCCTCTGCAGTGCAGAGAAAACAGGAGCTGGTGAATGACCCCAACAAAAGAAGGACATGGAATTGTTGGAGCCAATCCAGAGGAGGAAATGACACTCATTCCATGGAGATCCAGGCACTCACCTCCAAAATCACACATCTTAAGGATATCAGAAAGGAGCTACTTTTCCTGCTTCATCCATGTTTACCCCTCTGTCAAATAAATCCTTATTATAGTTAGAACAGGGAACAGACTCAGGGAGGATGGGATCCACTTGGAGATCTGAAACTGGATCTGTTTTTTCTCTCATGAAGCCACAGAACCTGAGTGAGCCAAGTCCAGTGGCCCTGGCTGGGCTGCACCTGCAGCTTTGGATTTTTTGTCTGGCAGTGGCCATGGAAAAGCCCCTGCCTTGCCTTGGGAAGGAATCTGTGAGCCACCAATCCAAGCCAGGCTCTGCCTGCTCCAAAAAAGCACCTCCAGAAGGCAAAAATCTCAATTATTAGTAAGGATAAATGACTACAGAGAGAAAGAATGGCTGTGCCCTTCCCTTTACATTTATAATTAAAAGCCTAGAGCTGGGTTATCTTTTGCAGGTGGAAGATTTATGGATCCCTCTCTTCAGTGAAAGGAAACACACAATGACAGAGAAATATCCTGACACTTCCTCTTCCTTCTGAGCCATCCCAGCACCTCCAGTGCTGCAGGTCTGAGTTTGAAATTCCAGCCCAGGGTGAGACAGGGAAGTTCAGGCTCTGACTGAACAATAATCTGGGGTTTTATTATCAGAGTCAGGGCTCTAAATGCTGGTATTTAGGGCATGAACTGCCTTGCAACAAGACCAAGGTTTGGGGTGACTGAACAGAAACAAGACTTCAATCTGACACAAGAATTTTATACCAAAGAAAGAAAAATGAGGAAGTTTGGATTTGTGAATATTTACTTACGACTGAGGCACTCCTCCAATGCCAAAGCCCACCAGGCCCCTCAGCACCAGGATCCAGCTGTAAATGGGAGCAAATCCACTGAGGATCCCATAGTAGAGTGTCCACAACACGCTGATCTTGAGGCCCTGTGCTCAGCAAGAGTTAAAAATCACTGTAAGACAAATTAAAGTGTGAAAACAGAGCTTCAAATGCCTTATATTTCATAGGAGCTCATTTCTGGATGTGCTTAATGCTGCTTTGTACGTGTGGATATTTGGGAACACAGAATCCTGGAGTGGTTTGGGTTGGAAGGGACCTTAAAGCTCATCCCATTCCACTATCCCAGAGTGCTCCAACCTGGCCCTGGACACTTCCAGGGATGAGGCAGCCAGAGTTCCTCTGGGCACCCTGTGCCAGTTGCACTGAAATGTCCACACTGCAGAAATATTGGGATATATCCCAGACTTACTGTTTTCCTCCCATACTGGTCTGAAATGTTTCCCCAGAGCGTGGAGCTGGACATCATTCCCACAAACACCACCTGTGGAACAGCAGGAATGAAATCTTTCCCTTAACAAGTGAAAAATTCCAGTGTGACAGACACAGAACACAAACTTCCAGTGAATCCAGAACATTTCAGCCCAAAACAGAGTGAGATGTGCAGGAGGGCAGAGAATGGTTTGGGTTGGAAAGGACCTTAAAGATCATCCCAGACCTTAAAGATCATCCAGTTCTCTCTGGGTTGGAGCAAGGAAACAACAAGACCCCTCTTCAAGTCAGTTTTGCATTAAAAAAATCCATCAGTGACAACTCAGACAATCCCAGTCTGGCCTGGACTGGGAACACTGGTATTGTCCCATTGTGTGTGGAAGACACAGAGCTCTCCAGTTCCAAGGAAAATATTCCTGAAGAAAAGTTGAGGAGCTGATGGCTGAGATCTGCAGGACAGAACTCTCCTCCAGCCTCCTACCACCATCCTCAACAGCTCTCAGGTTTGAATGGAGATAAAATTTCATCCTAAAAGTTTAGAAAAGTCTGAAGTGTGGAAGAAAATACCCCTGAAGCTTTTTCAGAGGTGACACTCTTGTGCTGAGCTGCAATAAAGAACCTCTGCACCCAGGGATGGGACATTCATGGGATCCAAGGACATCATTTCAATCTGCTGAGCATTTGAACCATTTTACACAATCAAACAAAAGGCATTGAAAACTAAAGGAGAGAGAAATTCAGGGAATAAAATCCCTGCATTCAGCACTGGCCTATGCTGAGAGAAGGGTTCCCAATTTTTTTTTCTTATCCCTAAAGGCACTGCAGGATTTCAACATCACAGCACCATCCTTGGAGGTGGTGCTGGGAGATCTCTGCTCCCAAAGATGCTGGATAATCACAGAATTATTTAGGCTGGAAAAGATCTCTGATATCATTGAGCCCAACCTCAAAAATCAACTTTTTATTTTCTCTCAGAGCTCTCAGTCTGTCAGAGAGATTAAATGTGGAAAGAGAAAGATTAGCAAGCAAGATAATAAAAAGTTAACAACTTTTAAAAAATTAATGAAATAATTTGAATTTTGGGATGAATCTGAGAGAATTCATAGCTTTTCCTGGAAATTACATGAAACTTTGAGCCTGAAACCTGCAAAATGCCCTCAGTTCTCACTGAATTTCGTTACTTCAATATTTAAAAAAAACTACAAATCTTTTCTAAACAAAACCCCTATCAACTTCCAAGCTGAAGGCAACGTGCAAAGGCCACGAGGAGATTTAATTTTGGGGATACAAAGCAAAATGTCTGGGTAAGAATGATGGATAAGAAAGCTCAGGGAAGACAGGAGCTGTCAGGTATTTTTCCTACCGAGGTGAGCAATGCAACTTGCCAGCTGGGTAAACGCCACTCACAGTGCAGCTGAGGAGCAAGGATACTTAAAATCATCATTTCCATGGCATCTGCCATCTGCAGGGGCAAAAGAAAGCAAAAAATCAACAATTGTCTGCAAATCAGGTGGATTAGGAGTCAATAATAGGCCTCAGTGACATTTCTGTGCTGTTCACACTTCGTGGTTGAAGAAAATATTTAACATTTAATATTTAAATTGATTTCTGATTGTCAGCACGTTTAGTAACTCTGGCAGGGAGGATCCAAAGAGCTAAATCCAAAGATTATGAAGAGGTTTGGCTGTTCAGTGGCACAGGTTCAGTCACTTCCATAGTGCAATTCCAGCTTTCAGCCCCTTCACACACAGATTCAGTCAGGAATTGTTCAATACCTTGTAACTTTAATTCCCTTAAACACTCCTGGGTTTGCATAGATCACTTGGAAACCAAATTCCACAGCTGATTTGGGATCTAAACCATGGCAGATCCCAGCTTTTTACATGGATAAAAGCCAACAAATACAGCTCCAGGTATCAGGATCCTAAAATACACCACAGGAGGTGGAACACAGAGCTCCAGAAAGAGCAGCAAAATGGAAACCAAGACTTTTTTGTTGTTGATATCAAGGTTAAAAGTGGAAGTGCTGGGTTGCTGCTCCTCTGAAACTGAGATTACAGCAATCCTGACTGACACAGACAACTGAGATGGCAGCTGATGGGAGGAATGTGGAAAAAATCACTGCAGGAAACCTCAGGTTCTGCAGGCCTGGAACCTCTTTCATTTGGAACCAAATCGAAGTGGAGAATCAAAATGATTTTCCAAACCCAGATCTATAAGAACTTCAGAGACAAAGAAATCCATCATTACCCCTCACAACAAGGCTGGTGCTGCTGTTATTTTAGAATTTCCAGTGAAATTCTTGCTTTATTGTACATTTATCTGCTTGGAGACTCTCTGCCCTCACTATCTGAAATCCCTGAGATTCTCTGAATGATGATCATGAACTGATCCTGATCCCAATTACTTGCCCATGCCAATCCAGTAATGACAGAGAGCTTCCACTGGAACTTCCCAAATCCAATGGCTTCCACCGCATCTTCCACCATGAAAGTATCTGGAAAGAAAACAATTCCACTGGATTCCTTCCTTAAAAAATCCAGCCCTTGAGAGAGAATTTTCTGGTTTAATTACTAATTAATTGGCTAATCTGCTGAGATCTCTAATATTTAACAAAGTTGCTTAGTTATTATACAATTTCTACTCAGGAAAATCTCTGTGTTCTCGCAAAGCCAAAATAATTCTAATTATTCTTAGAATATTTTAATCCTGTGGAGGTAAATCAGTGTGGCACCCATAAATCCAGCCCATGTTCAGCCTCTTCTTCCTGGGAGTGACTCCTCCAGCCACTGAAGTGCAGCTTTCTGAGAGGAGAAACAGCTCTGCCCCAGCCCACAGCAATGCTGAGAGCTGCAGGGAACATTTCAGTGCAACCTCTCATTATCTAAATCAAGAATTCTCCAAAACACACAAATCTTAAACCCTACTTCTGTTAAAAATGCTGCTGGTTGTTTCCCACCCACTGCCATGACCTCTTTAGTTTGTTCAAACTGAAGGTGCTGAGATGTCTCAAATTCCTTTGCTCAAATGCAAAATGAAATGACCAAGAAAAGCACATTTTGATATTTGAGTTGTTTAAATCAATAGAAGTCTCACAGTTCTAACACTTGCATCAGTTTGAAAAGGACATTCTGCAGAAAAGCTTTGGCTCAGAGCTGTGAGACCCCACAACAACACAGACCAGAAGGAAACCAAACCAAATCCAAGGGATAAAGCACAGCAGAGAAGTTCAGAAATAAGATTAATACCAAATTTTCCCACTGTGCTAAGACAAACCCAGTATTTGTCATCCCTCCTAAAGCAGTGATGCCTCCAGGCAGGAGGCAGAGGCTGAGATGGACATTCCTGGTGTCCTCTAGGAAAAGAGGAGCCAGGAACTCTGCACATTCACCTCAGCCTTGAAGGAGATCCAGGTGTAGCTGCTCCAGGAGCTCTGAGCAGCTCCAGAGGGAACTCGGGCAAATTCCAGTGAGGAACTGGGCTGGCAGCTGGATCCACAACTCCCTAACAGGAGTATCCAGCACTGGGGACACCAAAAGGAACACAGTGAGCATCCCACAGGCAATGAGCTGATCAAATCACGATTTTCAGGTCGAACAGAATTTCCATGAGTTATTATTTTTATCTGGGGATCTCTAACTTCTCCAAACTCCCTGTACCCAGCCTGGCATGAAGGGATCCCACCTTTCTCCACAAAAAAAAAAAAACAAAAAACCCAAACCAAACAGGAAAACGAGAGCCCTGCTCACCATCTGTGGGGTTGGCGAATTCCTTGGGCACCGCAGCTCCATCCCCCAGCTCCACGGGCTCCAGCTCTGTCCTCACCCCCTCGATCTGCACCTCGTGCTCTCCCGAAATTCCATCCTCCTCCGACCTCGAGCTCTCCCCCGTGCGGCGGAATTTCACCACCCTGAAAGCACAGAAAGTGGGATGGATCCTTCCGGGAGTATTTTCCAGCTGGGCTTGGTGAGTCTTGAAGCTCTTGTTTCATCATTCCCTGTCTCGGTTCTCCACTTGGGAATGCTGGGATTTGTGTTTGGATCTGGTTTTCCTACATTGGGGTGGGATATAATCCTTGGGTTTGGATACAGAGGCTGTTATTGTGCTATCCACAAAGTTATAAAACCACAGAGGTCATAAAAATATGATGGAATGATGCATATTTAATGAGATCCATGTTTTGTGTGCCTGGCTTTAATTGGAATTAGGCATTGCTGTGCCACTGAATTTCAGGGGTTTTATCCTGGCAGGAAGAGCCCAAATTCCATTTTCTGAGTTGTTTTTTGTGATTAGAAATCAAAGTCCTGAAATGCACCAGAATTCGAAATATTATTTAGTGAAATATAATTACTGAGCTCATTCAGGGAATGGATGTTTTTTTCCATCAGGATTCTCTGACTCCACTTTCATTTTAAACAGAATTATTTAATATCATGTCATTGATATGTCTGATATAATGAAATATCTGTACTTTAAGACCAGAATTTGCTAAACTGACACAGCTTTGATGTTTTGGTCAGAGGGATTTTCTCCCTTCCCACAGAGAAGGTTCTTTTCCCACCTGTGAAATTTTCTGTGGCCAAACATTTGGGAACAGATCCCTCAAACTGCCTTCACTTTTTCTGCAACACAGCAGAACTTTTTTCCCCTTGGAAAGTGAAAATCCCTTGGATTGAAGTGAAATAGTTTTAGAAATAAATTAAATTATCACAGAATCACAGGGAGGGACCTTAAAGATCATTCTAACTTTGGAGGTGATGGATCCTACAAAATCTGAGAATCACAAATCCAGGCAGGGATTGCCACGTTCCTCAGCACAGAAAATCAAAATATAGGTGCATAATTTAGGGATATATGAAACAAACTGATACAAACGAAGGAAAAAAACTCCACAGGGATAATTTCTGTTCCATACTTGCCAAAATTTTCACATCTGGGACATCTCAGGGAGCTGCTGCATTTATTTGCAAAATCTCACAGCACCAAAACACCTGCACTGGAAGGTATTTTGGAACGTATTCCCAGGTTTTGTTCCTAAAAATAGGGGGAAAAAAAGCTTGATTCTTTTCCCTGGCAAGCTGAAGGCATCCTAACTAAGGATTGGAAAAGAGCTGGAGTTCGTTTCCCAACTTATCAGGAATGTTATGGGACAGGGTGCTCTGTCATTGACACGAGCTCATGAATATTTAACACCAACTTGAAACGTTCCTTCCCTGTCTTGCAGAGCCCATGATTTATAAATAGGAATATGTTGCAAAACACCTGAGAACGGAGCATTAGGAAAAAAGGGGTTGGTTTTAAACCTTTAAATCTAAAGGTTTTAAATTTTCATTTGGAATTGAGAGAAAATGTAGGGATTCCTGGGGTTAAAGGCACCAAAGATTTTATCAGGTTTGGGGTTGTTGTTTTTTTTTTTTTTTCCCACAGATCCAGCAACCACATCCCAAAGGCAGAGAGTTCCTGGCAAAAATCAGCATTTTCCTTGTGCAGCAGCGTTTGGCTTTCCAGAAACGCTGGCAATGCCGATGGTCCCCCCCAGACCCACCTTGGCAGGGCAGGTTCTGCTCTGCGATTCCTCCCTGGCGAGGAGGAGGATGGCGAGGAAGAGCCTCCCCAACACAACATTATTTACAGATAAACCCCCCTGCAAAGGCGATCCCAAAATCTCCTTGGAGCTCCCACGATTTTATCCCAACCCCTGCTGATTTTTTACCACCATCAAATCCACGTCGAGAAAAAAAACCCCAAAAAACAAAAAACAAACGAGATGAGTGAATTTATGTAACAAACAGCTCCTGCATCCCTCGGGATGCTGCACCCGGGCAGCTCCGCCGGGAAAATGGCCTTGCTTCCCGGGATCTGAGCCGCTTCCCGGCAGAATTCCCTGGCCCCCGCCGGGATTCCCGCGGCCGGAGGGGCAGGAGCCCCCTCGGAGCTACTCACGGCAGCTGCTTCAGCTGGAACAAATCCTCCTCCATGGCCGGGCGGCGGCTGCGCTCATCGCTCCCGCATGGCGGGCTCGGGATGCGGGCTCGGGATGCGGGATGGAAAAGCTGGAAGGGCTGGAGAGGCTGGACAGCTCCGCTGGAAACGCCGGCCCGCGCACACCCGCTCGGCTGGGCTGGGCTGGGCTCGGCAAGGCTCAGCTTGGCACGGCACAGCTCGACTCGGCTCAGCACGGCTCGGCTGCTTTGGCACGGCTCAGCTCAGCTTGGCTGGTTTGGCTCAGCCGGGCTCAGCTCAGCATGGCTCGGCTTGGTTTAGCTCAGCTCAGCACAGCTTGGCTCGGATCAGTTCAGCCGGACCGGCCAGGGCTGAGTCTGGCTTAGTTTAGTTCAGCTCAGTGGGGTTGGCTCGGCTGGGCTGGCTCTGGCACGGCTGCGCTCACCGGGACTCAGCGCAGCCCAGCTGGGCTCGGAGGGTTTGGCTGAGCTCGGTTCAGCTGAGCTGGGCTCAGTCGCCGTGCCCGCATTGCCCCGAGCAGGGTTACCCGTGGAATGGCTGCGCTGGGAAAAATCCCCTGAGCCCAGGCGCTGCCAGCACGGCCCGGGCCGCCACGGGCCGTGTCCCCGAGTGTCACATCCACCGGGACGGGGAAGCCCCGGGACGGGACCCTTCCTAGGAGGATTTGCCCTCAATATCCCAACTGTTCCACCACTGCACTGGAACGTTGCGCTGTTTTCCCAGAGCTCTGAGCCGCAGACCGCCGACACTACGGGCGGGCTCTGAGGGTCGGGCAGCGCGGGGATTCGGCCCGTCACACCGGGAGCGGCCTGTAACCCCCGGGGCTTCCCATCACAGCGGGTGTCACGCCGGAACGGGCCCGCTACACCGCTGCAGACGGTTAACACTGGAAAGGGCCCGTTACACCGCGGCAGGCCGCTCACACCGGCACGGGCCCGCCCCCGGGTGCCGCCCCGGTGCCGCCCCCGCTCCACCCCCGCCCCGCCCACCGCCATAGCGCTCCCCTCCATAACCGGCCCTCCCCGCACCACTTCCGGTGCCGCCGCCCAGCCGGTCCGCGCGCTCCTGCCGTCCCCCCGGCACCGCTCGGCCGCGCGCTCGCGTTCCGGCGCGGCCATGCTGGCAGAGGGGCCGGTGCGGCGGCTGCTGCGGGCGGGGGAGGGGGCCAGGTCCGAGGGGAGGGCTCGGCTGTGACGGGAGTGGGTCGGGATGGAGCGGGAAGAACCTTGGGATGAACCGGGAGGGAGCCGGCTCTGAGCGGAGCGGAGCGCAGACGAGCGGGGGGGCTCGGCTTGGTCGGGGCGAACCCTGGGCCGGGCGCTTCCTTTCTTCCTTTCCCTCCTTCCCTCACTTTCTTAATTTCCCTTCTCCTTTCTCCGTTTGCCTTTTCCTGCTCCATTTCCCCCCTTCCCACATCCCCATTCCCTTCTGGCCGTTCCCCGGTGAAGGCCGGGCGGTCGCGGCCTCTCCCGGTTGCCGCAGTTGCTGACGCCGTTCCCGTTTTTCCCGTGTCAGGCACCGAGCCATGCGGAGCTGGGGGATGCTGGGGGGCGCGGCGGCGGCTCTGGCGGCCGGGATTTACGTCCTTTGGGGCCCCATCACCGGCAGGAAACGGCGCCGGAGAGGTACCGGAGGGGTTGGGGCTGCCAGCGCCGGGAACGAGCCCGATATGTGCTTTTATCCCGTTTTTCCAGCTGCTATGAACGCTGTGGAAGCAGCTATTGGTGTTTCCAGCTGCCAGCGGGCAGGGTTTGGGTGGGGTTTTGGGAAGGAATTCCTCGCTGGGAGGGTGGGAAGCTCTGGGACAACTTCTGGAGGGCTGCCCTGGATCCCTGGAAATGTCCAAGACCAGGTTGGATGGGGCTTGGAGCAGCCTAGGAGAGTGGAAGGTGTCCCTGCCTGTTTCCAAACCATTCTGGGATTCTGTAAAACACCAAAAAATCAACTGAATACCAACAACTGCAAACTGAGCTCCATGTAAACGGAAAGAAATCCCATTTCCCTGTAATTACAGCACCTTACACAGCATTCCTGCTGAAAAACAGGATGTTTCCCTTGGATTTCGTGGTGTGAACTCTTGGAATTCTCTTTGCAGGGCTTGTCCCGGGTCTCCTGAACCTGGGCAACACGTGTTTCATGAATTCCCTGCTCCAGGGCTTGTCCTCCTGCCCCTCCTTCATCAGGTGGCTGGAGGAGTTCACCACACAGTACAGGACAGAGCAGGAAAAATCCAATGAACATCATCAACACCTGTCAGTGACTTTGCTGCAGCTCCTCAGAGGTACTCAGATATTTTCCTGTTGTGGCAAACCAAGCATAAAATATTTGAGGAGAAATTTTGTCATTTTTAGCCTCTTTTTCCAAATAAAGAAGCTTGTGTTGTTTCTATTCCCTATTTTATTTCCATCTCTAATTTTCAACCCCTTGGCCAAAGCTCAACTACCTTTCACAGAAGGGTTGAATTCTACAGAATTCAAGAAATCTAGAATTCCAGAAAAAAATAGTCAGCAAATAATTTAAGCTTTTTCTTTTTCCCCAAGCTTACTATCTTCCCAAAAATCTGGGACTATTCAGCCACACTTCACAAGGTTTCTGATAAAAATATTACAGATTTTAAACTCAACGTGATTCATTTCTGGGCTAAATTCATCTCTAACACCCTCTAGTGATCCCCTGGCTTCCCTCACAAGGTTGTTTTTCACGGAAATCCCTTGGAAGTTGTGGCTTGGGATGTCCCTTTGGAAGTGGTGTGAGGATGGAAGTGCTTTAACCCTGTCATACACTGATTTTTACTCATTTTTGGCTCCTCCTGACATTCCCTTTTCCAGTTTTATCCTGCCAGGAGGTGACAGAGGATGATGTCCTGGATGCCAGCTGCCTGCTGGAGGTGCTGAGGATGAACAGGTGGCAGATTTCCTCCTTTGAGGAGCAGGTGAGTGCAGGGAAATCCCCAATGGGATCCCCTGGAGCTGCCAGATGTGAGTTCTGCTTCCACAAACATCCACAGATATTGGGAATGGGGCTTTCCCCTGTGCTGGGATATTCCTCAGGGAATTCCTGGCTGCATCCAAACCTTGTCATTACCAACAGGGCCAGGAATATTAAACCAGAACAGATCCAGCCCTGATTTCCCTATGGATAATGGATCTGTGCTCTGCTCCCAGGGATGCACTCCAGGTTTCCAATCTTTTCAATAATCCTCATTATTTGCAATTCTTGTCTCACTCCAACAATTATCCCACTCCTAAAATACATTCCTGATTTCCAATGATAGATTTCAATTATGCTTCCCTTGAAATGGAGGAAAACAGGGATTTGGGAATTCATTTGGGACTATTTTTTTCCCAAGTATTGTAATTCCTTGAGAATTTTTATTGCCCAAAATGTCTTTAGTACCTTGTGCTGTTAGGAAGCTTTTGGGCACAACAGAACATATTCAATACTAACACAAATAAATTACCATAAATATATGTAATATAGTTATTTAATATGATAATTATAAGAAATTATTTAATATAGTTTAGATAGTCTTTTTTCCTTATTATTTAGTATGTACTTATGTATTATATATCTCTATATAATGTATATTATATGAGGTATATTATGTATTTTATATGTACTTATCTATAAGTGTGAATACAAATGTAAATGTAAATTTAACTATTAATTTAACTGTAAATATAAATAAAAATTTACCTATAAGTATATATAAATTTAACTATTAATTTAACTGTAAATATAAATAAAAATTTACCTATAAGTATAAATACAAGTGTAAATTAAACCTAGATTAAATCTAAAATACACAATATAAATATTAAATATTCCATATAAACATTCAATCTAAATACAGACTCTGAGCTGTAAATTTTTTTCCTTCATTTCCTGTGGAATTCCAGCCTTCCTGGAATGTTTTATTTTATTTTTTTTTTTTTGGATGTCATTTTCAGGATGCCCATGAGCTGTTCCATGTCCTGACCTCTTCCCTGGAGGACGAACGGGATCGGCAGCCCCGTGTGACCCATCTGTTTGATGTGCATTCCCTGGAGGTGATCCCACTTATTTCCTGAGCTGAAATTCCTGGAATTTTTTTCCCAGATTCCCAAGTACTTAAGTGTCTGTTTAGGATATTTTGATTCTGTTCCCAAAGCTGCTCTTTTATCCTTTGAGAGGGACTCATAAGTCAAATTTAAAGAATTTCAGGGTTTTATGAAGGAAATACCCTCGAATTTCCAGTGTTCCTGCTTTCCTGAGGGTTTTTGCTTCCCTAAATCCATGGGATGTAGAGATTTAAATTACTCCCTCCTGGCAATTACTCTGATCTGTAGTTCCCACCTGAAAAAGGGTTGAAACCTGCAAAAAGGACATTTCTGGAAGAGCTGTATGGAGGTAAAATTGCTCTTATCTTCCAGCTTGCTGATGAACTTGATGCAGTTGGAAATATTTGATTTTGCATAAAATATAGACCAAAAAAAAGACAAAATCTCCTATTTTAGTGTTCTGTGGCAGAGTTCTGCAGATTAATGATCCTTTTTACAACAATTGTCAATTATAAATTTGTTTTGTTCCAGGTTTTTTTGTTCTTCAAATATAAAGATCTACTGAGATTCTCACAATTTTTCTAATGCCAGAAAAGCCAATTAGGGATGAAATAGGAACACATTTAATACTTCATGTATTAAATTCTAAATCTTTTCTATGTTGCTGAGATGGGGTTAATGAAGTGTTTTTATCTCCCTCTGTAGCAACCAGAAATAACCCAAAAGCAAATAAGCTGCAGGACAAGAGGTAGGATTTTATCCCTCCTGGATATTCTGAATATTCATAGGGTAGTTTTGTTTATTAAAGGGATAATATTAATTGATCTTTATATTGAACTGAAATAGAAATCAAAAGTATAAATAAATTATTAATCACTGGGACAACAATGTGCTTTGGAGGCATTAATTTGGTTACTGCAAGGGAAGAGTTTGAGATTGGAGTGGTGAAAGTGGATGGATGGAAAATCCAAGGAGAATTTTTGTGTTGCAGGATCTCTTCCCCCTGTGTCCAACCACTGGAAATCTCAGCACCCTTTCCATGGAAGGCTGACCAGCAACATGGTCTGCAAACACTGTGAGCACCAGGTGTGGAAATAAATAATATTTTATATTATTATTAATATGTGTGTCATGTGAGAAGGGATTTCCAACACTCAGAGTGCTTTCTTGAACCATCACCCTTTGGTGATGAACAAGGATTTATCCCTAAATAGACAAAAAAAATTAATGTGATGCACCTTGTGGGGGTAACAGCTGCCTCATCAAACAGAATAATGGCTGTTCTATTCTATTACTGATTTAGCAATTAATTAATTAATAATATTGCCTGAAAATCCACTCACATGGCTGAGTTTAGGACTTGCTGCTTATTCAGATTTTGAAAAGGCACTTAAAGTCCAGTTATCCCAAGTAAGGAGATGAAGATAACCTGGATAAAGGAAAAAATTACAGAAACTAAACCTCATTTATATCCCAAACCAAGAGAACATTTGTATTTTATTTCCCAAAACCTTGCAAACAAATTGGAGTGAGCAAGAAGAGGCTGAGCAGAACATTCCTGGTGTTCCCTGGAAAACTGGGGGGGTTTGGATCCTGTTCCACCAGGGAATTATGGACAGCATGGGGCATAAGCTTATCTTGGGAGATTTGGGTTGGATTTTTTTTTTTTTTGGCACTGCCATAATTCCTGGCTCTGGAATGTTCTCTTGCAGAGCCCTGTGAGGTTTGACACCTTTGACAGCCTCTCCCTGAGCATTCCAGCAGCTGTGTGGGTACGTATCCCACTGCTCCCTGATCCATCCTGCCCTCCCACGCCTTCCTCAGCTGCACAGGACATTCAGGGCTCCTTCAGGACTTCATTTTCCTGCTCTTTTATCATCTTCTGTAACCCTGTGCTGCTGCAGGACCTTCTCCCTAACGGGTGTGAGGTTCCAGTGAGTTCCAACGAACAGAACTTGGTGATGCCACCAGAGCTTTCCGTTTCTCCTGGTGGAGGATTTGGTGTTTTCTGTGGAATTTGAAGAGCTCACATGATATCCCAAGGGTTGCTTCCCATCTTGGGAAGCTGATCTTCAGCTGGGGTTCCCCTGGCAGCTCACACCTTACCCCCATCCAGGCTTTTCCAGTGGGTGATTTCAATTGGGAATTGTTTCCATTTCTTTCTGCCTCTGAAAAACTTCAAATGACAAAACACTGTGGGTCTTTGGGGCAACATCTGCAGGATATTTTTGGACTGTAAGGGTTTGTTATTTCATGTCTGGTAGTGATTTCTTTCCACTGCTATTTGTACTTCTGGAAATTGTGATTCTTACTTGCAGAGTGCCCTCCTGGACAGCCAGAATTGGGATCTGGACACATCTTCTGCTCTTTGTGTTTTGTTTATCCAATCCTTGGCAGAGCAGGATATGAGGAAGGGCAGGGAGGCCTAAATTCCATTAAAAGCTGTATTTCTCTCATGGAGAGGGCCAGAGAGCATAAAGTGACCCCTGAGGTGCTGGAATGAGAGATAAATAGGAGCAGGACAGGAATCTGTGGTTTCAAAGCCCACTGGAGGGCTCACACAGGGAAACACTGCTGTTGTTATCAAAAGGCTGCAAAGTTTTCCATGTTTAATCCAGCCTAAAGGAGAATCCCCACAGTTACATGATCACCCAAAGCTACTCAGTTCTTTCATTAAATAAATCTGCAGTTCTGCACTTTTTCTATGGAAGAAATTGTTAAAAATCCTTTCCCAAAATCCAATGCAATGCATCCTAAAATTCCTGCAAATAATTCTGGCTTTTCTTGGCACTCAGGGTCGTCCCATGACACTGGACCATTGCCTCCATCACTTCATCTCCTCAGAGTCTGTGAAGGATGTTGTGTGTGACAACTGCACCAAAGTAGGTCCCTTTGATTCCTGTCACTCTAATTTCTGTCACTTTAATTCCTGTGACCTCCCCACTCAGTTTTGAGCCTGCTGACACAATCCTGGCTTCACTTTCCACCTCCTTTTCCTTCAGAACTTGGGGAAAGCCTCTGGGATTTCAGATATTTAACAAGGACTTCTTACCTCACAGAATATCTGAGGCTTTACTTACTAGTGCTGTTACAAAATTCCAAATATTTTATTCTGTAATTGCCAAGTATCACCAGAGATAATTATTTTGCTCTGGTATTGTTTAAAAATCAATAGAAGAGGCAAATGAGTGAAGTTCTTGAAATGCTCATTTCTGCTTGGTTTGGTTTAGAATTTTGATCCTTTAAGAATTCTGAAGAGCATTCCTAGGTGTGATTAATGCACTGAGCATAAAACAATTAATTTCTCCTGACTGCAGGTGGCTTCATTTTTTTTTTTTTCCCTTTTCATTCCAGATCCAGGCAGAAGGACTTCTGAATGGACAGAGCATAGAAAACCAGAGAACAACGTTTGTTAAGCAATTAAAGTTGGGAAAGGTGAGGCAAAAATCCCCCTCCAAATTTCCTAAATCCTGTCACACAGTAACTCCTCTCTTTGAGCTGGTTGTGTCCATTTCTTGCTATTACAACACAAATGTTTTACTTTTCAAAGCAAACTCACCTGGCAAATATTTGTGGGCACTGAGGCCTCAACTCAGCAAAACATCAAACATTAAACACTGAAAGGATGTGGATATTCTCCTGTTATTTAGCAAAACACTTAAATGTGAGTTTGGCTCAGTGTCATTTCTTAAATTTTACATTAATTCTTTGGTGAGCAAATTGATTTATATTTCCAGGGTTTGTAGCATCTTTAGCAATTCCACATTTCAGAGAAATTAAAATATTCTGAATACAGCTGGTGAGTAAACATCAGGTGTGATTTCTATGAGAAAACTCTTTTTATTTTTTTTTCTCTGTAATCCTGTCATGCAGAGGCCTGCAGGGCACTGGTGTGTAATTAGGAGCCTCAGGTGCCAATAATAATAATAAATAATTATAATAATAATAGTGTACTTCTTGCTACAACAATGATTTTGAATTTCAGCTCTTTATAACACTTAATGTTTTACGTTTTCCCCTGTGCAAAGCCATTAATTATTGGGGATTAGGAAATATCAGGAATCTCACAAGAATTACTGTCACGTTTTAGGGACGTTGAGCTTACACAGAGATAAGGGAAATTTATTTCCTTATTCCCTGGACTTACCACCTGTTTCTTTCCATGAAAAATGTGGATTCTCCTTTCCTGAACTCATTCCTGAAGCTGCCCCAGTGTTTGTGCATCCACCTGCAAAGGCTGAGCTGGTCAAACCAAGGCACTCCCCTGAAGAGACACGAGCACGTCCAGTTCAATGAATTCCTGGTCATGGACATCTACAAATACCGAGTTCCTGGGCCCAAATCCACCCAGGAGCAGCTCAGCCAGAAAAACGTGGAGGAGACAACCCCTGGAATAAAGGATGGGAGAGCAGGGAAGCCTTCAGGTACCTCCTTTGCCAATAAAATAGTTCAGCTCTTTCTGCATTTCAGGGATCCAACATTCTCTGCAGAATCAAGCCATGAGCTTGATGTGGGGCTCTGCAAAGAGGACAGAAATCCCTTTGCCATTCCCAAATTTACAGTTCAGTTTGGATAATTTCATTTTGATCCTACTAAATATATATTAAAAAATAAATTACAAACCATGGCACAGAATTCAAGTATTTTATGTCCAAAGGTGTGTTGAACTTGAAATGTTCCAGGGTTTTTCTTGTCAGGGATCTCTTCCAAGGCTTCAGGACAAGCAGAGAAGGAATGCTGGGAATGGGGAATTCTTCAAAAACAGTTGGAAAATCCAGCTGTAGGAGATCTGTCCTTAGGCAACTCAATATTCCTTTAGTTGGGATTTTGAACACATACTTGTCATGTAAAATAGATTTTAATAAAATATCCATTGCCTTTGGACATAAAAATCAATAAAACACCTTCATATCCCGTGATGAAAGGCACTGCAGGAGCAGGGGTGCTGTTCTCAGCAACAGCATTCAAGTTAAATCCCTGAATTTCTCCTTCCTCTGGCAGATGCAGAACAACCAGCTGGTACCAAACCTCTCTTCATGAATGGTGCCTCCTCTTCCTCATTTTTAATGTCCCCAGGAACTTTCCCACTTGCTGCATTCTCTGAGTGCAGGTAAGTTAGAGATTTGTACCCTCTCTTCATTTCTGTCCTTCAAACTGCCTCCCTTTTTTCTGTCCTTGTCCTGAGGCTGGTTACAGGATGTAACCTTTGTCCCAGCTCCTGTGCTTGTGTCTTGGGTGATTTTTAGTCCTGGGAAAGGGAGTAGGACAAGTTACAAGCAGAACACAAAATCCTCTGGGTCATGGTGCAGTAAATCCTTCTGAGCAGCCATAATCTCATTGCTGCTGGGTTTCCTCTAGCCCTTCTTTTCCTTCATTTTCAGATGGTTATAAGAAATCCATAGATTTTTTTTTTTTCCCTCAGACATTTTTTATTTCAGTTGCACCTGCCATGATTCCAGTTGGTAAATCACCCTTGGGGCCTCTGCTGATAATGCTTTTCCATAGAATTCCAAAATGGTTTGGGTTGGTGGGGAGCTTAGGAACCATCCAGTGCAGTCCCCTCCCAATGAGCAGGGCCACCTTCCACTATCCCAGGTCACTCCAAACCCTGTCCAGCCTGTCCTTGGGTACTTCCAGGGATGGAGCAGCAGGTTTGAGACCCATAATCCCAGAGTGGTTTGGGTTGAAATGAAACTTGGAAATCTTCCAAGTGGAAGGGCCACCTTCCACTATCCCAGGTCACTCCAAACTCCATCCAGCCTGTCATTGTCTGCTTCTAGAGATGGAGCAGCAGGTTTGAGACCCATAATCCCAGAATGGTTTGGGTTGAAAGGAGATCATCCACACCCTGCCATGGCCAGGGCCACCTTCCACTATCCCAGGTCACTCCAAATTCCATCCAGCCTGTCACTGTCTACTTCTAGAGATGGAGCAGCAGGTTTGAGACCCATAATCCCAGAGTGGTTTGGGTTGAAAGGAGATCATCCACACCCTGCCATGGCCAGGGCCACCTTCCACTATCCCAGGTTGCTCCAAACCCTGTCCAGCCTGGTTTTGGGTACTTCCCGAGATGGAGCAACAGGAGAAAAGTTTGCATCACAGAATGGTTTTGGGTTGGAAGGAAACTTGACCATCCCTTCCGCTAGACCAGGACCATTCCAGGGCACGGAGCAGCCACACCCTGCACCTCAATCCCCCTCAGGGCGCCGCACCCTCGCTGCAGGCGGCAGCTGTGGCCGCTCGGTGCCCGTGTGTGTCCCCTCCCGCAGGTCCCCGCTGTACCTGTACCGCCTGATGGCAGTGGTGGTTCACCACGGGGACATGCACTCGGGACACTTCGTCACCTTCCGGCGCGCTCCGGGCGCCCGCAGCAGCCAGTGGCTCTGGATCTCGGATGAATCCGTGCGCAGGGCCAGCCTGCACGAGGTGCTGGCTGCCAGCGCCTACCTGCTGTTCTACGAGCGTGTGCACGGCCGGGCCCAGCCCCAGAGCCCCGCCCGGCACTGAGCCCCTCCCTTCTGCAAAGCTCCCCGTGCCCTGGTGACAGCTGGCAGTTGTGGTTCGGACCCAAATCCTGCTCTTGCAGCACCGGCTGTGGGTTGAGAAGTTTCCCTGCCTTGTCCCAAGGTTCTGTTCCATGTTCCTCACGCGGCACTTTTCCCTTGGAGATGCTTTATCCCCCACATTTCACTGCCCAAAAGGAGCCCTGGGAAGGGTTGATGTCAAGCTGCTGTTGAAGAGCCCTTCCCCATCCCAGTCCTTCCCCTGGCACCTCTCCGTTATGCACCAGCTCCTCCAGGTTCCCTTCCCTGTGGCAATGGCTGGGAATTGTTTTGTACCTAAATTCCCTGGCTGTTCTGACATCTCCTTGAGAAGCCTCTGTCTGTCAGGCAGGGGTTTTATTCCCAATTTTTCCCATTGAGGAGCCCTGGGAGGGGGTAAATGGGAAGCTGCCGTTGGCAAAGGCAATGATTTGAGACACAAAGTGCCTTGAGCTTCCCTGAGCAGCTGAACATTGCCACTGGCCCAGCCCTCTGCATGCCCACTGTGTCCTGGGAATGCCTCACAACCATGGGATGAACTCATGGAATCACATTTCTCCTGTCCTGCCAAGTCAAGGCATCTCCACAAACATCCCTGCTCCAAAAGATTCCCCTGTTCACACAATTTTCCTCCTACTTTACTTCTTTAAAAAGCCCTCCTGATTTAAATTGCTTTATCCAGGAGGTAATTTTGTATCTGTTAAGAGCTGAAACCTTAATTTATTGCTCCATACCTTTGGAATATAGCTGGAATCAGCACGTGGAAGTGTTTGCTAGTGCTCAGTGTTGTCATTTCCTTCAGCACTGTTGAATCCAGTTGTTTTTGTAGCATCAACTACAACTTTTAAGGCTGTGATTTCCAAGCTGCTGTAACTGTTCTAGACTTGCCCTTCCCATTTTATTGCTGGAATTTGCTATTCCCAGCATTGGGATCCATGCTCCTGGCTTGCAGCTGAGCTGTAGAGCAGCCCCTGGCCTTGTTAAATGGAATATAAATAACAGGGCCAGGACTGGTGGGCACTTACTGGTCTCATGAAGAAATCTGAGAATCCTGCATCAGCTCCAGGCTGCCCTGTAAATAGAAATAAGGGGAATTCTGCTGCTCTAGATTGTTTGATGTGCAAAAAAAAAAAAAAAAATTTAAAAATCCCAACGCACAGAGGGAGAAGCAGCAAAACTCCTCCTTTAAAAACCTGCTTTTAAATGACCAGGAATAAAATATGTAGGTTGTTTTTAGCTCTTTTCTGTCCTTGTAAGCTTGGAGGAGAAAAATCCCTCATCAGACAAGCTTTTTTCAATGTGAAGTTTTCAAATAACAACTGTCTTAAATAGTTTTTTTTTAGGGCAACTTTGTACCTCATGAATTCATAGTGCTGCCCAAAGCTCGGGGGTGTTCACACTTCCTCAGGTGAGGCTCCAAACCAGCCAAAGCAGGAGTGGTAAAAAAAATGAGTGGATATGCAAAATTATTTACACAACTCATCATTCCAGAGTCTGGAGCACAATTCCTGGCCCAGGTAATGCTCATAGTACATAAATATTGATAAATCCACTGCTGGACTGGAACTGGTCCTGGCTGTGCTGCATGAGCAGTAGTTTGGTTTTAACCTGTTTTAAGTTATAGAAAAGCAAGAAAACAAAACAAATAACCTTGAAGGATGTAAAATGCCAAAAATTTGCTCTGGCCATTGAAGGGAGAGCTGACAGAGCTGGAGAAGGAGCCAGCCTTTCCTACTGGGAGCCACCTAAAACCATCACCCCAACATCTCCCTCCAGCAGCTCTGCCCCTGCACCTCACAACTGAAACCATTGCCAGGGCCAGCAGTGCCTGTCCTGCATTCTCCATGCTCAGTGCTCTGCTTGGGGGCTTTTCCTGGATTTGGGAATTCAGCTGAGCCCCCCCTTTGGCTTAGTTGTGCTGGAGGAGGGGCAGAGGACACGCACACTGTGGACTGAGATCTGAAATCTGGCAGCTGGGACAGGGACAAAGTCACCTCTTCCTGCACAGCCAGCAGGTTTTCTTCTGTCAAGAGCTGTTTCCCTGGGCTGTGGATTGACTCTGGATCTCCCTCAAGGGCTATCAAAGGGAGAGCTGAGCCTTTTTTTGTGGCTTTGCCTGGTGGGGAGGAGTGGATAGGCTTGGCTTAACCCTCAGGTGAGGACTGGAGCAAAGCCCAGCACCTCAGTCCTGGCCTTGAGCTGTGCCAGATCTTCCCAGCCCTCTGTGAGCTGGGGAATCTGGGCAGGGCTTTGGGAGCTCATCCTCCCCTTTGGAAGTCACTGGGATCTGTTTTTCAGCCAAGCACATCTGTGGAGATCATTGGAATTTGTCCAGCCCTCCCCTTTGGAGATCCCAGGGCTCTGTGTTTTCCAGCCAACCCTCCCCTCTCTGGGAGGGCTCCATGCAGCCACAAGGCTCAAATGCTGGTACTTGTCCCTCCCAAGCTGCCATGGTGGAAAAATATGTTAATAAATTGTAAAGAATTAAGAGCTCCAAGATGCCACCTCTGTGTTTGGATTATTCTTGTTTTATTTTGTGTGTTAATTTAAAAATGTCTGTTCCAGTCTAAGCACTGCACTGCTGTTGGAAGTTGCTTTTTTTCCACTTCAGGGTATTTTTGTAATTGTACAGTAGCAATAAAAGAACAAACTTGGTAGAAAAATCAGTGTGAGAATGCTTTGAAACAAACACCAAGCTGGGAGCCAAAGGCGTTGCAACAACACAAGCCCTGGATAAGAAAGATTTTCTGCAGGAGCTCTTCAAGCTCCACAGAGCATCTCAGAGTGGCAGAGGGTGGGAAGAACCAACTCCCAATTGTCTGCACAGGCCTTAATTCCATAGGAATAATGGACCCACCACTGAAGGCCAGCACTAATTCCAGCCAGGTTACACAGGATTTGGCTCCCATTCTCACCCAGATGAGAATTCCCATTCCCTGATGCCTCAAGATCTCTTGGGGACTGGACAGAATTTCCTCATTTTCAGGATTCCCTGTGGGAATGTGGGAGGTGATGGCTTTCAGGGAGTCAGGATGGGATCCCTAGGGATAATTATCTGGGAAAATACAATCTCACAGTGACAGCCTTCCAATGGAAATGGGACAACCCAGTTTTTCCCCACAAGGGCATTTTTTTGCTGCCTGTTTTTTGTACAGAGGATCTGAGGGAGGAAAAATCTTGTGCTTCCTCCTGCAAGAACAGCTTCCCCTAGGAGCAGAGGAGGTGGAAGAGCAGAGGGGTTCCAGCAGACAGGAGTCACAGTCCTGTCCTCACACCTCAGCACTCCTCCGTGTCAGGCTCATTCTTGCTTTATTTTAATTAAAAAACCCCAAGCAAACCAGAGCTCATTGAAAGAAAGCATCACCTGTAGAGTGTCAGCTTTAAACCATCACAGCTCCCAGTGTTTATAAAACTGCTGCCTCCAGGCTATGGAGCATTTTCATCTTCTTGGAAGACTGCTTAGATAAAGATCAGCTAAGACCAAACTTCTTCCTGAGCAAAACAAGGGCAGCAATCAGCAAAAATAAGGATCAGCAGGAAAAGAGCATTTCCAGAGGGAACAAACCTTGCCATTGAGATCAGTGGCCACAGGCTTTAGCAGCAAAATTACCACCTCCAGTGTCCATTTGCTCTTTTAGTCCCTTGGATCACCACAGGGGAACCCACAGCTTTAGCAGGAACTAAAACTTCACTTTTCAGAGCCCGAAGATGGCTGAACATCTCCCTGCTTGGCGCTGGGCAGGATTTGCCTGAAGGTGAGGTTGACCCTGGGAGCCAGCACCTTCCTGCGTGGGGGCAGGCTGTGGTACCAGTACAGGTTGGTGGGATGCTTCATGAGGAGCAGGCTGCCATGGGCCAGCTGCAGGGTGATCTTCCCTGTGTCCCCATCCTGCCTGTGCCTGATCTTCCCTGTGTCCCCATCCTGCCTGTGCCTGACCCTCCCTGTCCCTGCCATCCCTCCCTTCCCCCGGCGGTCCCAGCGCCGGAACACGAAATCCCGGCAGGCTCCGAAGGACACGGAGGCGATGGGGCTGTGAGGAACCAGCTCCTTCTCATCGTCCCGGTGCTCCCCGATGTGGTCCAGGCCATCTTTGTACCTGTGCACACAATGGCATCAATTACTGCCTTGGGTTGTAATACAGGAACAAAAAGTATGAATTCTATCACCAGCTGTTGAAACCATTTGGGACAGTGATCCTTATCTCCTTATCTCTATCTTCTGTTAATGGGTCATCTGTTAAATCCAGCTGGGGCAGTGGTTTTTATCTTTTCCACAACCCATCCTTCCTCCAGGGAAATATCTTCTGTTAATGGGCCACTGAGTCCCAGTGCATGGCTGATAAAATTCCATCACCCCATTGGGAGATGCTCCAGCCAGGGGGAGGAGCCAAGCCTTTCCTACCTAGATAAAAGCTGAGATTTAAAACGTCAGAGCAGCCTTTTTCCACTGGATTCCAGAGGAAAACCAGACCCTTCTACATCATCACTACACCCTTGTCCAGGATCATTGCTTCAACAGAACCACATCTGTCACTGCAGGACTGCAGCCACCATTAATGGGAATGCTACCAACACCCTGACAGACACGGTGTCAGGCTAGATTCTGACTCTGCCAGTGCTTCTTTGTTTTGTAGTACTGTATTTTTATTTTATTTTTAATTTTCCTAGTAAGGAACTGTTATATCCTATTCCCATATCTTTGCCTGAGAGCTCCTTAATTTCAAAATTACAATAATTTGGAGGGAAGGGGTTTATATTTTCCATTTCAAGAGAGGCTCCTGCCTTTCTTAGCAGGACACCTGTCTTTCAAACCAAGACAATTATTTACCAATAATAAAATAATTATTTCCCAGTTAAACCAAACCAAACAACTCAAACACTGCACAAGTTGGGGTTTTTTTTGGTTTTTTTTTGTTTCATTTGAAGGAAAAGCTGCTTGGTGCAGCTGGAAAGGAGCTGTACCTGTTGATAAGGACGAAGTTGAAGGTGTGCCCTGTTTCTGAGGTGACACGCTCCCGGATCCGGGTCAGCACCGGGATCCATGGCTTGGGGTGGAATGTGACCCCTGAGTAAGTGTAGGACAAGCCAGGGTCTCCATAGGTGACTTTCTTCCTGGGAATCTTGTGCCACGTGCCAAATACGTGCAGTTTGGTCAAGTCATCTGTTTAAATAGCACAGGGGAAGGATCAAACCCGGGTCTGTATTATCACTGCACACTTCAGTATTCTCCTGGATCTGCAGCTTCTGGCAATCTCCAAACAGGAATGAGAGGGCTCATGTCAACCCAAAAGCTGTCATCCCTGTTCCCAGGTTTGTGTCTCAGCAAAGCTGGACTCTGTCTTGTTCTCCCCCTTGAATGGGATGGACAGGACCAGCACCCCCACTATGTATCTCATACACTGAACTCCAGGCCAGGATTATCCCTTGATAAACACTTCCAGCTCAGCAAAGCCGACCCTGCAGGGTCATGCCTGTGTTCTTGGCTTCTCAGGTTGTGCAAACACCAGGTGGCTGCAGAAATCTCCCAGTGCCTGCCAGCTGTGCCCAGGCCCTGGGAATTGCTCTGGGACTCACCTGGGTGGGGTGGGCAGGGAAATATTTCACTGGGAAGGGGTGAGGGAAGTGTAGAGGGGAATACAGCTGGACACAGAAGGTTTGAGATTGGAAGGGATCAGTGGAGGTCACCCAGGCCACCCCCCTGCCCAAGCAGGGTCTCCAAGAGCAATGTCCAGGCCTTTTGGGAGGCCTCCAGAGCCTCTCTGCACAGCCCATGCACCTTCACAGGGTAGGAATATACCTTCGAAATACTCCACCTCCTTCTCCAGCTCCTGGAAGATCTCGTCCGCTTCGGCCTTGCCGAAGAGGATGCGATAATCACAGTTGAGCCCGTCGGCGCGGATCTCCCGCGGCGGCGGCCGCTCCGGGCCGTGCTCCTCCAGCCGCGGCCTCTTCCCCTCGCCATCCCCCGCCTTCCCGCGGGGCAGTTTAACCACGAATGCGTCCATGGGGGGCCCCGGGACCGGGAGCGATGCCCGAGGGAGGGACGAGAGGAGCGGGAGCCGCGATCCCGCGGGAAACGGGAGCGCGCGCCACGGATGGCGGCGCATCAGGCCCCGCCCCCTCATTGAATGGCCCCGCCCCCTCATTGGGCGGCTCCGCCCCTCAGCGCACGCGCGCGGTTTTGGCGCCAAATCCGAGTCCCGCCCCTCACCCCCTGCCCATACCGCACCGCCGCTGCCGCCGCCGCCCCTCACTCACGGCCGGCCTCCCTCGCTGCCTGCCCTTCTCCGCCGCAGCCATGATCGGGCAGAAGACGCTGCACTCCTTCTTCAGCCCCGCGCCGGCCAAGAAGCGCAGCCGCTCCCCGCAGCCGGGCGGCGATTCTGAGGTAGTGATTGGGGGTCTGAGGGAGCCTGCGGCTCTGGAGGAGGGCAGGGAGGAGAGGGGTCTGGTGGCGGCCCGCGCGTATCTGGCTGTGTGTGTAGGAGGGGGCCTGGGGGCACTGGCGGCTTTTTCTGAGGGGAGTGGGGGGGGAAGCACAATTTCTAAATTCCCGCGCGGCTCTACGCGTGGCTGAGCTGTCAATCAAGCCGCCACGCTCCGCTGCCGCCCAATGGGCGCTGAGACCCTTCGTGACGTCGCAGTTGCTAGGTAGAAACCTCCCCTCCATCCGCGGCGAGCCAATGGGGAGAAGCGAACCTTTTTTCCCGCTGACCAATAGCGAGCGAGTTGGGCGGGGCCCGCGCTGAATTGCGGCCAATGAGGGCGCGTTTTGTGTTTTGCCGCGGACCGGCCGCGTGCGGCGGGGCCGCCCCTGGGCGGGACCTGATCCGCCAAGGTCCGACCCTAATCCGCCATGGTCGCGCTGTTCTCCCGTCCCGCGCTGCTCTCCCGTCCCGCGCTGTTCTCGCTGCGCTCCTACATCGTTCGCAGCCAACTCTTAGCCCGCTGCTTCCAGGTGAGCGCCGCCAAGAAGGCGAAGGAAGCCGGCGATGAGGCGAGCAAGGCGCTGAGCGCGGAGCAGCAGGAGCGCATCCGCAAGAACAAGGAGGCGGCGCGGGAGCTGCTGGCGCAGCGGAATGTGCCCCCGGGTTTCGGCGACAGCTGGCGGCGGCAGCTGGCCGGGGAGTTCTCCAAGCCCTACTTCGTGGAGGTGAGCAGCGCTCCCCGATCCCCCCACGCCGCTCTGAGCGGCCGCTGAGCCCCCGGTGTCCCCGCAGCTGATGGCGTTCGTGGCCGAGGAGAGGAAGCGCCACACGGTGTATCCACCCCCCGAGCAGGTCTTCACCTGGACACAGATGTGCGACATCTGGGATGTGAGTAGAACCGCGCCGGGGAGTTTAAAGCCATGAAAGTGCAGGGTGGGTGCACAGACACGTTCCTCTAGTGTTTGATCCCTTAAACTTGGATCCTATGGGGTGTGGATGTTGTTGTTTGACTCCCCTAACTCATAAATCCAGCCTTCTCTTTCATGTCTGATACCAAACAGTGATTTTATTGTTTTATTACCCTCACAAGCCACAGAACTTCCTTTGATCCTTTTGATCTTTTTTTTTCTGGTGTTACCAGCTTAACCTAGTTTGTTTTTGATCTTGAACATCTCTTTTTCTTTTAATTGATCAGTAAAGGACTATAATGAAAGGAAAAAAACACGGCAGAAGGTAATGTCATTTCCAACAAAACCTGTCATAAATATCGCAGCAAGTGTGGCATAAAGCTGAAATGGGATGAAACCTACATGGAATATAACAAGGTGGTTTTTTGTGACTGTGAAAATGTTGGTCTTCTGCACTCAAATTATATTAGTCATATTCATTATTTTGGCAGCAAAGCTGTAGGGATGTTAATCCTTAGTGTTGAGTGGGCTCTGTGCTCTTTAGCGATGGGATTAAACTTCAGTTTCTTGGAGAGGCTGGTTTGTGACACTTTTTTGTCTCTATTTTAGGATAAAGTTCAGTTATAAGCTTTTTTTCCCCCACTCTCTGGGGAGTAATACTGATTACAATTCAGTGCTAACCAAGGCCTGCTTTCAGGTAAAGGTTGTCATTTTGGGACAAGATCCATACCATGGACCTAAGCAAGCTCATGGGCTCTGTTTCAGTGTCCAGAAGCCTGTCCCACCTCCCCCCAGGTAAGAAAATTTGCAAAATCCCTTTTGTTCCTTAATTGTTTTCAGTTCTGTGGTGCTCAGGACTGGTAGCCAGAAAATTGATGTGTAATGATTTGCAACTACTTAAATTTGAGTTGTGCATCAGCTGGAAGGATAATTCTGTGTAGTTTTGGTGATATTCTGGATGTAAATTTTCATTTCCAGTCTCATTGAAACTTAGAGGCAGACACACGGAGTCCCTGCTGCCTCTGCAAATGGCTTTATTATCATAAATAATAAGATTAAAATCAGTGTTTCTTCTTGCTTGCTTAGAACAATCGGTGGTGCTCTTGTCATGTTAAAAATCTTCCTGCTGGTTTGGTTTGCAGCTTGGAAAATATTTACAAGGAGCTCTCTGAGGACATTGAGGGCTTCACCCACCCTGGCCATGGGGACCTGACAGGCTGGGCCAAGCAAGGTGAGCTCAGAGACACTCAGTGATGTGCCCTCTGTGGAGCAGAAAAGAATCTGATGGAAAAAACAGCCCTGTGGTTGGAAATAATCCACCACTTTAAGGACAGGAAATCACCTCTGAGTGCCTTAAAATGAAAATTTGCTTCAACAGGAAAAAAAGCAGTTTGAATCCCAGAATGGTTTGGGTTCGAAAAGAGCTTAAAGCTCGTCCAAGGGACACCTTCCCCGAGCCCAGGTTGCTCAGAGCTCCATCCAGCCTGGCCCCGGGCAGTGCAGGGATGGATTAACCCTTTGTTTCACCCTTTGGATGTGCTTTGTTTGCCAGGAGTGCTCCTGCTCAACGCAGTGCTCACGGTTCGGGCTCACCAGGCCACGTCCCACAAGGAGAGGGGCTGGGAGCAGTTCACAGATGTCGTGGTGTCCTGGCTCAACAAGAACCTGCACGGCCTTGTCTTCATGCTCTGGGGAGCCTATGCCCAGAGGAAAGGCAGCTCCATCGACAGGGTACACCTCCTTTTCCTCAGCTCTTCCCTCTCCCTGCTTTTTCCCTGTTCCGTGGACACTAGAGGGCACTTCCCTTACAGAATTTTTCCCTGCCCGAACTCTGTCAAATCGAGTTGTGCTTCTACTCCAGCTTAGCCTTTGCCAGAATTAAGCAAGGAAAGTGGAGCAAGTGTAAGCTCCTGTTGTCAGCAGTGCCTCACAAGGACAGAGCTGTTTTTCCTAGTCAAGAGCTCATGAATCAATATGAAATCTGCTGGGATGACAGCAATTGGGAAATGCCAGGGCATTTATGTCTTTGCTTAGTGGGACAGAAGTCTTGGTTCTTGTGGCTGGTTCTTTGAGTCTCAGGCTGCTGCAGGAGGGGGTGTAAGGGGAGATCACACCTGCATTGGAGGAGGAGGAGGAGGAGGAGGAATAGAGCTAAATCACCTGTTCTGGAGCCTGGAGGAGGAGGAATGAGGGTAGATCACCTGTCCTAGAGCCAGGAGGAGGAGGAATGGGGATAAATCACCTGTCCTAGAGCCAGGAGGAGGAGGAATGAGGGTAAATCACCTGTCCTAGAGCAGGAACAGCCAAACCCCTGCAAATCTAACAAGTGTTTTCCTCTGCTGTTCCCAGAAGCGTCACCACGTCCTGCAGACGGTTCATCCCTCACCCCTCTCTGCCAACAGAGGGTTTTTTGGCTGCAGGCACTTCTCCAAGACAAATGAATTTCTCAAGAAATCTGGGAAGAAGCCCATCGACTGGAAAGCACTCTGAGCTGGGACTGAGGCTTGGGAGCAGCTCCTAGCTCAGGGGTTGGGGCATTTCTGAGAAACTCCTGCTGACCTGAGAATTGTTCTTTGGGTGTTGATCAGTGAACAAATGGCCAAACTTTCAGAGATAGTTATATTTTTGTTTTAAATGTTTGTTTTTCAAGAGCATGTTGGAGTGTTTGATGGACAGCTCTGCTGCTGGAACAGATCTTAGCCTGGTTTGAAGCAAAAAAAAAAAAACCCAAGTACCAGAGTTCTGTATTAATTTGTGTTCACTGTGGCAATGGGAATTTCTTTTCAGACTCTGGTGAAGGGATGCCAGTTCTTAGTGAGCTGCTCAGCTTTTTTACATGCCCTGCTGCCTCCTTCCCACACAAATCCAGTTTTCCTATTTAGGGGGGATGGAGCTGACTCCATGGAAGGAAAAGGCTTTTGGTTTTAGCTTTTTGCTACAGATTTAGTACAAAAATGGCTTCTTCTGTAAAGAAAATACATGGTCAGGAGTGTTGCTTGGTGTATCCGTGATCTCAGGATTTTGGGATAAATCCTCCCAGCAGCCACAGGGAGGCTATGACCAAGATTCTTGGTAGTGCTTTTGAACTTTTTTTTGGCATTTAGACGGGAAAATCAAAAGGTTTTAGGTTCTTCCTGGGTGTGTAATCACCTGGATGACAGGTGCGCTGTGCTGACCAAGGACCTGGGGGTATTTGCTGATGGCAGCAGTGAACATTTGTTCATTAACAGCTTCCAATTAATGGACTGATAGTTGCAAATTACTTCAGATCTTTTTAAGATCTTAAAAGAGGGAACTTTGTGCTTTGCCACCTTGGGAGCAAATTAAAGTTTCCACCTCCTGTTGGCAATGACTGTTAGGACTTCCAGGAGGAAGAGGTGTTGACTTCACACTCCTGGGTTTCCAGCCCAACTTTGTCATTCCTTTAATGGAAGTGAAGAGCTCTTTTTTTTTTTTTTTTTTTTTTTTTGAAATTACAACAGTTTTTATATAATATCCTTGTAACCCTTCCTCTGGTGTTCTCTCTGAGGTAACACTATCACCAGTGGTTTACACTGTCTGTGCCTTGTTGTATATATAGTTTGCTTGTTTTTTTCTTTCACCCAGAGTGTTTTTTTTAAATAAAAATTACTTTGTTTACATGATCTTGTATCGGTACTTTAACACAGGGAGGGAGGAGGGGGTGGAATTGGGGAGTCCCTATTCCCTCAGGGAGCCAAACTCTGGAGCATGTCCTTGTCCCCGTCCCCGTGACCAGGCACAGGGCCAGGCCACCTTTGTCCCCCAAGGATCGGGTGTCCCCCTCCCTCTTCCCACCCTCATCTCCAGCACAAGTTTTCCAGACGCGTTAGCAGGGAAATATTTGTGCTTGACGTGACCATCACGTGCAAAACCCAACTGGAACAGCCCGGGGGGGGGCCCGTGCTTCCCTTGGGGGCGGCCCTGGCACCGCGTGGGCTCCGGCCTGGGGAGCCGGGGGAGGACAGATGGCCACACGGAGTGACCGGTGACACCGGAGTGACCGGAGAGCCCGGAGTGACTGGCGGGGTCTGCCGCGAGGGGGCACGGGGCTGGAGGCCATGGTGAGGGGGCGAGGGGCTGAGGGGATGGCGAGCGGCTGAGGGGAGGATGAGAGCTGAGGGAAGGGTGGAGGGGCTGAGGGGAAGGTGAGGGGCTGAGGGGATGGTGAGGGGCTGAGGAGGCCGTGGCGCTTTCCCCTCACCTCCGTGCCCAGCTTTGACGGGGATTTGGGATTCCTCCTCAGTGCCCCCCCCGGCTGGGGGCCGCCATCCTGAGGGTGCTGTGAGGGCCGGGCAGGCGAGGCCGTGTCACCTCTCCCCGGCTCCTCAGGGAGCTCCTGCTCCGTGCAGAGAAAACAGCTCCGGATGAGGGCGGCCCGGCAGCACCGGGGGCGGCGGTGCTGGAGCTCTGGGGACGGGGCCGTGCTTTCGCCTGTGACCGGGGTTCTCGCTGTCCCCCACCCAGGATCCGTGAATGCTGCCGGCTGCGCTGCTCCTGCTCGCTGTGCTGCTGCTGCTCTTTTGGGCCAAAATGTCCAGCTCTGAGTGCAAGCAGGAGAAGGGGCAGGAGGAGAGCCCCGCGGAGCCCTCAGCCGGGCCCGCTGCTCAGCAGAGCCCCCCGGGCCGGCAGCCGCCGCCGCCGCAGCGAGCCGGGCGGGCGGGCGCGGAGCCGGAGCAGCTCGCCGTGTACAACCCCGCGGCGCTGCGCCGCCCGGCCCTCGCCAAATTCGTGCTGGGCTCCTTCGACGACAACTCCTCCGATGACGAGCTGATGGCCACGGCCTTCAGGGTGGGCCGGCGGCGCAGCAGCCTGGCCGGGGTGGGGGGTACCGTCCCCGAGCACCCCACGGTGAGCGCCCTTGTGGAGCCCAGCGCCGGCATCAGGTGCGGACGGCAAGCCCCGATGGCCGGAGCGCGGCAGGGCAGGGATGTCCCGGTTAGGGAGGGCGGGTGCTTGTGGTGGCTGCATTGCTGTTGGTAAAATGGGGGTGCACACGTGCTGGTGCTCCTAAGGTGATGTCCCTAATCCTGCTCCCTTTTGGCGGGGGCAGAGCCGGTGTCCTTGGCTGTGTGACAGCAGTGCCACCTGCATGAGTGTGGCAAGGACCAGGGCAGGGGGTGCCCTTCAAAATCTCTACTTTGGATGTGGGGCAGCTCCCATGGGAGCGCAGCTGACATCCAGAAGAAACAACTGGAAGCCAAATGCTGCCTGCCTCCCCTGGCTGCTCTGCTCTGGCTAAAAATAACAAACCTTTGGCTGCAGGGACGTGTTGTGACACTCCACAGCCCGACGGTGGCTCTGGCCATGCTGGGTTTGAGGTGGTGCTGCCAGCAGTATCCTTGCTGCTCTTCTGTCCTTCCACAAATAAGGAATTTCCTTATGTCCTGCCTGAGTCACATGGTAGATGTGGTTGGTGACCTTTGCAGGTCAGGCTTTGCAGGGGGTTTGGAGCTGAGGAGGGCTCACTGGAGTAGCTCCGGGCTCTCTGGGGTGGCCCTGGGCTCAGTGACAGCCACCACATCCCACCACAGGCCCAGCATGTCGGGGCTGGACCTGGCGAAGAAGAGCCACAGGAAGATGGACCTGCAGCGGGATTTTTCCGTTGCCTCCCCAGCTGAGTTTGTCACCCGCTTTGGGGGCAACCGTGTCATCGAGAAGGTATGTCCCCACATGTCCCTGCTTGTGCCTGGGTAGGGGGTCACTGCTTTTCACAGGGACGTCTTTGAGCACTGCCCAAATGTCCTGTGTCTGCCAGGCTTGGAGCAATGGCAGCTCAGAGCTGTTCATTCCATGGCTTCACTCACTCTCATGGGCTAGGAGAGGGAACCCCATGCAGCAACTTTGCACAAACAATGGCCAAAATCCCATCCTTGGTTGTACCCAGTGCCAGACATCAGAAATGTTGTTGAGGAGTCTCATACCCTGCTGGGATTTACAACCACATATCTGAGAGCTCCTGATTAACACATCCTCCCTGCTTTGCTCCACGCTCATCCTTTGTCCCTGTGCTGCCCTCCCTCGGGGTAGCAAGGACAGGGTCCACCCTGCCACCCCCGCCCCTGTCCCCCCAGGTCCTCATTGCCAACAATGGCATCGCTGCTGTGAAGTGCATGCGCTCCATCCGCCGCTGGGCCTACGAGATGTTCCGCAACGAGCGCGCCATTCGCTTCGTGGTCATGGTCACCCCCGAGGACCTCAAGGCTAACGCAGGTAATTCCTGAAAATATCCCAAAAAGGAAGTTCCTTACATAGGGGTGAGCTGGGGCAGCCCTTTCCTGCCTGGCATGTGAGGGTTCTGCACAGCCTGGAGTCATTTTCCTCTTGCGCAGCCAAATCCAGGAGTAAATAATTTTTCCCTGCTCCAGCCTCCCCGGGATGGAAGATTTGGGAAGGGATCTGGCTCCCACCACTCCCTGTGCTGTCTTGCAGAGTACATCAAGATGGCAGATCACTACGTGCCTGTCCCTGGAGGGACAAACAACAACAACTACGCCAACGTGGAGCTGATTGTGGACATTTCCAAACGGATCCCAGTCCAGGTAGCGGCCATTTGTGTGTCTCCCACCTCCTTACCCCTCCTGCTGGGCAGAGGGGACACCCCAAAAGGAGCTGATGTCCCTGTGAGAAGCTGGGCATTGTGGGAGATGCCAGCACAGGGGTAGTGCTCCCACTGCTGCTTCTCCTTGTGCCAGGCCGTGTGGGCTGGCTGGGGACATGCCTCAGAGAACCACAAGCTGCCAGAGCTGCTGCAGAAAAACGGGATAGCTTTCCTAGGTAAGGTCTCACTGCTTCTCTGTGCTGAGTGTTGGGCTGGTGTGTGCACTCACAGTCACTGCCAGGGACACTGCACTGAGAATGCCCCTTTGGTGCCTCTGGCATGCCCAACCCATGGAGTGGCAGTCCTCAGGGCATTCCCAGGAATCCTGCTGTTTTCTGGATTTTCCCTGTAATGTTCAGGCTGATGCAGTGTTCACAAAGGAACATTAGGTGGGAGCAGACCTGTGGGATTCCCAGCCTGAGCTCCCCTTGGAAAAGGGTTGAGCTTTGTCCTGAGCTGGGCAGTGGTTTTGGGGGGGTTCCTGCATCCCCAATTCTTGCAGAAGGATTGGGAGACAGAGACTCAGTGATGTTGGGATGGCCTGGTGGGTTGGGCACCTCCTCAGCCCTTCTCTCCCTCTCTGAAGGTCCCCCCAGTGATGCCATGTGGGCGCTGGGGGACAAAGTGGCCTCCACCATCGTGGCTCAAACCCTGGAGATCCCCACGCTGCCATGGAGTGGGAGTGGTGAGTGCCTGCTCACAGCCCCCACACCCTCCCTGCTCTCCCCTTCCCTCCTCCCTGCCTCTCCTTCCCCCCAAAACAAGCACCAGGATTGGGATCCTTGGCCCAGCTGGCCACACATATTGGGGATCCCATTTGCAGCAGCTGTTCGGGCAGGGAGATTTTGGAGATGGGGTGCATGGAAACAAGGGGAGTGATGGAATCCTCAGCTCCCTGTGCCATCCTGGTAGTGACCACAGCCCTGGCCATATCTGCAGGTCTGGTGGCCCAGTGGTCTGAGGAGGACCAGAAGGATCAGCAGACCATCAGCATCCCCCTGGAGACGTATGCACAGGGCTGCGTGAAGGACGTGGAGGAAGGCCTGGAGGTAAAGCTGAGCCTCCAGGCAGCTGCTTATCTCTTGCCCACCATGATTGCTCCTCGGAGCCTGCCTGCCCTGCCCTTCTGCCCTCCCAGCACACACCAGTGACACGAGGCTGTGCCAACAGCAGTTTGTCCCACTGAATGAATGTCACTTGGGATAATCCTGCTCAGGGATGCCTGGAGTTGTGTGGGCTGTCAGAGTGGTGGGCTGGGGTCCAAAACACTACAATCACCTCAGCCCTCGACCCTCTCAGGTGGCCATGAAGATCGGCTACCCCCTGATGATCAAGGCAGCAGAAGGTGGCGGGGGCAAAGGCATCCGGAAAGTGGAGGCAGCAGAGGAATTTAGTGCCTGCTTCCGGCAGGTGAGAGGTGCCTGGAACCCCCGTCCCTGTCCCTGTCCCTGTCCCATCCCGGCAGGGTCCTGCTCCCACCCGGGGCACCTCCCACTTCCTGCCGCAACTCTGCCTCCGTCCCGGGGTGAATTTCGGGGGGTGATGCCAGAGCACGACCCTCTCCCCCGCCGCAGGTGCAGGCGGAGGCGCCCGGATCCCCCCTTTTCCTGATGCAGCTGGCGCAGCACGCGCGGCACCTGGAGGTGCAGGTCCTGGCAGATGAGTACGGCAACGCCATCTCCCTCTTCAGCCGCGACTGCTCCATCCAGCGCCGCCACCAGAAGATCATCGAGGAGGCGCCGGCCACCATCGCTGCCCCCTCTGTCACCGAGGTGATGGAGAAGGTGGGTGGACTGACCTAGGGGCAGCACGAGGTTTTAGAGGGAAACTGGGCTGGGTTTATTGGGGTTTTAAGGAAGGGAGAGACCTCTGAGTTGAGCAGGAGTCCCTGTCCAGGGTGGTTGGGCACAGGAACAGCTTCCCCAGGGAAGCAATCACAGCCCTAAGCCTGCCACAGTCCAGGGAGTGTTTGGACTTTCATGGTGGGGTTTTGGGGGTGTCCTCTGCACAAGCAGGAGCTGGATGCTGATCCAGCGGGTCCCTTCCAAGCCAGGATAGCCCATGATTCCATGATCCAGGGATTTCCCTCTCCCGCAGTGTGCTGTCCGCCTGGCCCAGATGGTTGGGTACGTCAGTGCAGGCACCGTGGAGTATCTGTACGGGGAGGACGGGAGCTTCCACTTCCTGGAGCTGAACCCCCGGCTGCAGGTGGAGCACCCGTGCACGGAGATGGTGGCAGACGTGAACCTCCCGGCTGCCCAGCTGCAGGTACCTGCACACTCCAGGGGTGTTAGAGGAGGCAGTTTGGGCATTTAGGGAGGAGCACTGGGCTGGAGCCTGGCAGAGGGAAGCTGCCCCATATCCCAGCATGGAGGGTGCAGGTGAAAGCAGTGTGGCAGCTTTCCATCTCCTCTGGCATCCCAGGGAACTCTCAGGCTCTCTGTCGGTGTCTCCCTGGCAGCTCAGGCCTTTTTCTCTCCTGCAGATTGCAATGGGCATCCCCTTGCACAGGATAAAAGACATCCGGGTGCTGTATGGGGAGAGCCCTTGGGGGGACACCCCCATCTGCTTCCACAGCCCCTCCAAACCCCCCATGCCCAGGGGCCACGTCATTGCTGCCCGGATCACCAGCGAGAACCCCGAGGAGGTGAGCTGGGGGTCGGGGTGGGGGACAAGGGGACTCTGCCACCTGTGGGGTTGAGCTGGGCATGGTTCCCCCCCAGCCAGACAATGTTTATGGGATTGGTGCAATTCATAGGGGTTCCCCTTCCCTGTCTTGCTGCACGAGTCTCAGTCCTGGTTCCTCCATCTCTGCTGTTTTGGCTCAGGGTTTCAAGCCCAGCTCAGGGACGGTGCAGGAGCTGAACTTCCGCAGCAGCAAGAACGTCTGGGGGTACTTCAGTGTGGCAGCAGCCGGGGGGCTGCATGAATTTGCTGATTCCCAGTTTGGACACTGCTTCTCGTGGGGAGAGAACCGGGAAGAGGCCATCTCGTGAGTGTGGTGGGATGAGCTGGAGGGCACATGTCCTTGGGAAGAGTCACAACTGGTGTGTGAGCTGGGAAAAGTGGTTTTTATCTGACAGGACCAGAATGGTGCTGCTGTGCTAAGCACCTGGCTGTCTGGCCAAAGCCAACATTTTTTGGACTGTGGTGGTGCTGTGGCCCCAGTTCATCACCTGATCTTCAAGGACATGTTGAAATCATCTGCTGAGCATTGCTTAGTGCCCATGAGCAGCAGTGTCCATTCAGCAGTTTCATTCAGGGCTATTTCATGGCCAGGTTGGATAGGGCTTGGAGTAACCTGGTCTGGTGGAAAGTGTCCCTGCCCATGGCAGAGGGTGGAACAAAAGAATTTTTAAGGTTCCTTCCAATCCAAACCTTACAGCACTAAAGGTGCTGGGGCCTCAGGAGCTCATCACCTTAGGAGGTCATTGCCCCAGGCCTTGAAGCTGCCCAAGCTGAGAGCCAAGTGCCACATTCTCAGTCATTGATGAAGGGCTTTTCTCCCTAACAGGAACATGGTGGTGGCCCTGAAGGAGCTGTCTATCCGTGGGGATTTCCGGACCACAGTGGAGTACCTGATCAAGCTGCTGGAGACTGAGAGTTTCCAGAATAACGAGACACACACGGGCTGGCTGGACCACCTGATCGCTGAGAAAGTGCAGGTGGGGAGGGGACTTTTGGAGATGAGATGCATGGAAACGAGGGAAATGATGGAATCCTCAGCTCCCTGGGCACACCTGGGGTCACCACTGCCCTTCCTTGGGGTAAAAACCCAAACCCTGTTATTTTTGCCCCCACAGGCAGAGAAGCCAGACACGATGCTGGGGGTTGTCTGTGGTGCCCTGAATGTGGCAGATGCTGCTTTCAGGACGTGCATGACTGACTTCCTGCACACGCTGGAGAGGTGCGCTCTGGGGGCTGCCCAGGGGGGGCTCAGTCATGTGGGGGGCACCTTCCACCAGACCATGTTCCTCCAAGCCCCATCCAACCTGGCCTTGAGCAATTCCAGGATTGGGGCAGCCACAGTGAAAACCTGAGTGTTGTTCTTCTGGGACGTCTTCCTTCCGTTTTTGCTTTGCAAATTTAGTGACAGTAGTACTGTGGCAGGCAGGGACAGGGGTACTTGCTGTGGCTCACAGCTCTGGCTCCTCAGCTATCACTTTGTCTGGACACTAGGAAAGGTTTCCCATGACTGGGAAAACAATTTTCAAGGGGAAGTGGCTTGGCTGTGCAGCTTGCTTTTGTTGTTGAATATCAAGGTTATTCCTCCAGCCTTGATGGACTCCCGGGGCTCTCCCATGCCCCTTATCTGAGTGTTTTCCCAGTGTCTGGCCTCCCTCCAGATCTGGCTGTGCATGGTGCTCATGTGGGCCACTTAAAGCTGACACTTGTCCCCTCTGGTCACCATTGTGCCCTCCCACCAGGACTGGGAGCACTGCTGACATCCTACACACTTGGTGAGGCTGGGAATGTCGTGGGGCCTGATCTCTCCATTGTGTTTCAGGGGCCAGGTGCTGCCAGCAGCATCCCTGCTGAACATCGTTGATGTGGAGCTCATCTATGAGGGTGTGAAGTACATTCTGCAGGTGAGGGTAGGGCTGTGCTCCCCCTAAACCAGCCACAGCTCTTCTCAAGGGGTCAGGGACATGCTCCTATCCCAAGGGATACAAGCTTGCCCTTTAAAAATGGGCAACATAAAAATGAGGTTAATAACCTCATAACCTTAATAACCTCGTTTTAACCTGACAGATGTTTTCATACACCCTGTTGCCCTGAGTTTATTAAGGCACTTCATTTTCTTGCTTTTAAACCAAATTAGTTGGACTTCATGCAAATCTCCTTACTCACAATGAAAGTGGCAGGTGAGCCATGTGTTGCACCAGTTCTGGGCTGTGAGTAAAACTAGCTCTGGGCTGTGAGCTGAGTTAAACCAACTCTGGGCAGGGTTGAACAGCTCCTCGGTGAAACCTGAGGTTGTGCCTCCTGCCTTCCCAGCACAGCCTCATCGTGTGGCAGCAGCCGTTGCACTGAGCATGGGGAGGTGCCCCCCCAGCCCCCAGCCTGGCTGTTCAGAGTATTTTGGGGTTGCTCTGAGGCTGTCCCCTGCCCGCAGGTCGCCCGCCAGTCGCTGACCACCTACGTGGTCATCATGAACCGCACTCACATCGAGATCGACGTGCACCGCCTTAACGACGGGGGGCTGCTGCTGTCCTACGACGGCTGCAGCTACACCACCTACATGAAAGAGGAGATCGACAGGTACCCCCTGCCAGGCCCCTACCCCTCCTCCCGACGGCCAGCAGCTGGCTGGTGACTCCTTTCCCTCTCCCGTAGGTACCGCATCACCATCGGCAACAAAACGTGCACCTTCGAGAAGGAGAAGGACCCGACGGTGCTGCGCTCGCCCTGCGCGGGGAAGCTGCTGCAGTACATGGTGGAGGACGGCGGCCACGTGGACGAGGGGAAGGTTTATGCGGAGATCGAGGTGAGATTCGCAGAAGAGCTGGAGGAGCAACAATGGGCAGAGACGGAACGCCGCAGCACTGCTGTGATGCTCGTGGGATGTGCAGCCCGCGGGTGCTGCTGGCTCGGTGTGACGGTGTCCCCTCCTCGCCAGGTGATGAAGATCGTCATGACGCTGGCGGTGGAGGAGGCGGGGCGGCTGCACTACATCAAGCGGCCCGGAGCGCTGCTGGAGGCCGGCTGTGTCATCGCTCGCCTCGAGCTCGATGATCCCTCCAAAGTGAAGCCTGTGAGTCTTCTGGGGGCTGCCATCCCCTCCTGCCCGCTCCCAGCTGGCTCCCGGGAATGCTCCCTAGGGGACAAAACGGAGGAGCTGCCCTGATGGGGTATCACAGTGGTTGATGGTCATGCCATGTCTTTGGACTGTCCTTGGGCTCAAGTGCTGCTCTGCTTCTTTGGTGTGCGGGGCTATGCACTAAAACCGTACATAGCACTAAAATCTCCAGTTTTCCCACGTTATTTTCATGATGAGACACTGGCAGATCCACTATGCTGAATGTCAGGTGTTTCCTCTGTATCTTACCCAAAGCAGAGGTTGTGCTGGTTCCTCTGGGGGTAGCTGCAGCTTTCCAGGGCTCTTTCCTTTATCAACAAGGACAGTTCAGCCCACCTCCCTCTGCCCTCTCCAGGCACAGCCATTCACAGGGGGGCTCCCAGCCCAGCAGACCCTCCCCATCACTGGTGAGAAGCAGCACCAGGTTCTCCGCAACGTGCTGGACAACCTGACCAACGTCATGAACGGCTACTGCCTGCCCGAGCCCTACTTCAAGACCAAGGTGGGTGCCAGGCACCAGGTGTTTCACCCAGTTGCCTTTGGGGCAAGTCCAGCAGCACCAGTTCTGCTCCTGCAGGTGGAGGAATGGGTGGCACAGCTGATGAAGACCCTGCGGGACCCTGCCCTGCCCCTGCTGGAGCTGCAGGAGATCATGACGAGCATTTCGGGAAGAATCCCGCTGGCCGTGGAGAAATCCATCCGGAAGGTGATGGCCCAGTATGCCAGCAACATCACCTCTGTGCTCTGCCGCTTCCCCAGCCAGCAGGTGAGTGGCAGAGGGGGCTCACATCCTCTTAACTGCAACCAGCTGCCTGAATTTGTGCTGCCAAGATTTTATAACAAATGAAATGAGTGAGGGAAATACGTGGAGGTTTATATTTTCTATATGTGTTTGGTTTTATATGTGTATTTGTTTCTATGTGTGCTTTTCTTTTTATATTCGTTTGTTACTTTGCATTTTTCACTTTAAGGAAAAAAAACAAACAAGGGGAAGGCTCTAGGTGGAGTAAGCAAAGGGTGAGCTGCCGGCTTTGTGCCCCTGAGCCATCCCAGACCCTGTCCCCTCTCCCCATAGATTGCCAACGTGCTGGACACCCACGCAGCCACACTGCAGAGGAAGGCTGAGCGGGAGGTCTTCTTCATGAACACACAGAGCCTGGTGCAGCTGGTGCAGAGGTGAGCCCCGTGCTGTCTGGACCCCCCTGTCCCCCCACAGCCACCTCTTCACATCAAGATGGGCTCTTTGCTCCCCAGGTACCGCAGTGGCATCCGGGGCTACATGAAGGCAGTGGTGCTGGACCTGCTCAGGCGCTACCTGCAAGTGGAGACCCAGTTCCAGCATGGTGAGGGCTTGGGGGCTCTCTAGGGGATCTGCAGGGCTCTCTGGTGGAGCTGCAGGGCTCACCAGACCCTGCCCCACAGCTCACTACGACAAGTGTGTCATCAGCCTGAGGGAGCAATGCAAACCCAACATGACCCCTGTGCTGGAGAGCATCTTCTCCCATGCCCAGGTGGCCAAGAAGAACCAGCTGGTGATCATGTTAATTGTGAGTACAGCCCGTGCCTGAGACTCCAGGAGCAAAGGCTGGTGGCAGGGAAAAGCCAGAGCAGCTCTGCATCACTTCAAGTGTCCATTCCTGCCTCGTTATTGCTTTATTTTAAGTATCACCCCTCTGTGGTGTTGGGTGACTGTGCTTGGGTCAAAGAGAGCCCATTTTGGTGCCTTGGGTCTTGTCCCCTTTGGCCGCATGGGGCTGGGGTTTGGGATGAAGCCATCCCACACAGTGAGGAGCCTGAGCTGAGCCATGGTGTTGTGACATTGCAGGACCAGCTGTGTGGCCGTGACCCCACGCTGACAGATGAGCTCACGACCATCCTCCACGAGCTGACACAGCTCAGCAAGACCGAGCACTCCAAAGTGGCACTGAGAGCCCGGCAGGTCAGCCAGCACCGTGCAGTGCCATCCCATTCCTGTCCCCATCCCTGTCCCCCATGCTTCCAGCTCTTCTGTCCTCTGGCAGGTGCTCATTGCCTCTCACATGCCCTCCTACGAGCTGCGGCACAACCAGGTTGAGTCCATCTTCATCTCTGCTATCGACATGTATGGACATGAGTACTGCCCTGAGAACCTGAAGGTCGGGAATTGTGTGCTTTTCCAGAGGGAATTCGGGTGGCTTCGGGAAGGGGGTCTGGCTGCGAGTTCTTCAGTCTTAAAAACAGCTAAAAATCACAAGCCTTGCTGTAGTGGCTGTGTGGAGCAGAGGAGGGTGTGCACACCAGTGCTTCCAGTCCCCATCCGTTGCTCCATGCTCCATTGGGCAGGGAACAGATGTGTGGATCCATGTCTGGCTCTAGTGGTTTCCCCATGGTGGGCTGGGTGTTCCATGGCACCCTAGTGATCAGTCCTGCACAACTCCACGTTGAGGGACCCCCTGAATTGAGCAAGGAGGTCTCACTTCATCCTTGCCCTAAATTTTCCTTTCTTCCTGCAGAAACTGATCCTGTCAGAGACCTCCATCTTTGATGTGCTTCCCGTGTTCTTCTACCACACCAACGAGGTGGTGCGCATGGCAGCGCTGGAGGTGAGGCCTGGGGGGCACAGAGGGGGCCTGAGGGGGTGGCATGGGGGCCCCAGGGGTGACAGAGGCACCGTGGTACCACCTGTGTCCCCTCACAGGTGTACGTGCGGCGAGGGTACATCGCCTACGAGCTGCACAGCCTGCAGCACCAGCAGCTCTCTGATGGCACCTGCCTCGTGGAGTTCCAGTTCATGCTGCCCTCCTCCCACCCCAACAGGTACAGGGGTCCCTCCCACACACCTGCCCTGCTTCCCTGGACATGGTTCTTTTCACAAAGCTCTGGGGTTTGTATCATCCCCTCTGTGCAAAGCGGGAGCTGCCACCACACTGTCCCATTGCCAGGGGAGCAGGATGAGCCCTCTCCAGGTCAGGGTCCCCTGTGGGAGCTGTGTGGTGCCTCCCCCAGAGCTGACACTTGCTCCTCTTGGCAGGATATCCGTCCCTATCAGCGTCTCCAACCCTGACCTGGCCCGGCACAGCACCGAGCTCTTCATGGACAGTGGCTTTTGCCCCACGAGCCAGAGGATGGGAGTCATGGTGGCCTTCCGCAGATTTGAGGACTTCACAAGGTGAGGGTGCAGAGACACGCCTGGCCCGTGTTTGTGCATTTTGGGTGCCACTGCAGTCGTTGGAGAGCAAAATGGGATGGAAGAGCCACAGCTGGGGGCAGCTGGGCAGTGTTAGAGGCAGCTCCAGTTCCCACCATAGCTGCAGACTGGATATTCTCAGTACAGCACTTACCTTGTGGAGACATGACGTGGATTTTGGGGACATGTGGAACATGGGGAAAGCTTACATGGCACAGATGAAACCCCTCTGCTGTGGTTTTGCTGTGCCCAGTGGTGGGGCCATTTCCTGGTACCTGTTTCCCTGTCACTCTGTCACAGTGAGTGGCTGGTGCTGTCCCTTCAGGCAGGGGGTGGGCACAAGGTGCTGGTTTGTGACCCCATCCCTGCTGTTTGGGCAGGAACTTTGATGAAGTGATCTCGTGCTTTGCCAAGTCCCCATCGGACAGCGGGCTCCTCAGCGAGGCACAGGCCACCACGTACGATGAGGACACCAAGGTGGGCATGAAGCTGCTGCTGCTACCCCCAAATAATGCTGGGACAGCAGTGGTGCTGCTGGCCAGGGTTGACTGTGGGGTTTTGTTGCCAGAACATCCGTGAGGAGCCGATCCACATCCTTAACATTGCTCTCTGCTCAGCTGACCATGTGGAAGATGAGAAGCTGGTGCCCATCTTCAGAGCCTTTGCCCAGTCCAAGGTCTGTCCCTGGGGCTGGACCCTCTTTTTGTAAACCCTGCAAGCCAGAACGCTGTACCCCAAGGCACTGCCTCCTCTCCATGCAGTGCACCCCAAAATGTTGCAGTTTTGGTTTTGTTTGTTCCCTTGGTGGAGATGTTTAAGCTCTCGTGACTGGTGGCATCTTCTGTTTTTGTGTAGAAAAATATCCTTGTTGAATGTGGTCTCCGGAGAATCACGTTCCTCATTGCCCAGCAGGTGAGTGCAACTGAGCCTCTGACATCTATAAATACCTTATAGACACAGCACTGAGTGATGGATGGACCCACTGTGCTTCAGGAGCTGGGAATTAATTAATGAGCAATTAAATGAGTGATTCACCTCCTGTATCATCCTTTATCCTGCTCATGTTTCCAGTAATGTGGTTCCTGCAGAGCCACTCCAAAGCTTTAAGCTGCCTTTAGAAGCCATCAGAGTAGAAGCCCAGAGTGGTTTGGGTCAAAAGGGACCTTAAAGTTCATCCTGTTGCGCTCCCTGCCATGGGGTGGGACTTTCCACTGTCTCAGGTTACACTAAGCTCCATTCAACCTGACCTTCCAGGGATGGAGCAGCCACAGCTTCTCTGGACATGCTGTTCCTCACAGGGAACAATTTCTTCCTAAAATCCAATCTAACCAATCCCTCCCAGCCCTTTTCCCTTTTGGGGAAGAACAAATCCTGCAAAATTTTTTTTTTTTTAATATAGAATCAGAACAATCCTCTGCAAGCCAGGCCTATTCACATTGTCTTTTCTCTCCCTTTTGCTGCAGAGAGAATTCCCGAAGTTTTTCACGTTCAGAGCCAGGGACGAGGTAAGATCCGGCGGGAGCGGTGCCGGCGCGGCTCCAGCCCCGCCCTGGCTCACGGCTGTGCCCGGCAGTTCGCAGAGGATCGGATCTACCGGCACCTGGAGCCGGCGCTCGCCTTCCAGCTGGAGCTGAGCCGCATGCGCAACTTCGACCTGACAGCCATCCCCTGTGCCAACCACAGGATGCACCTGTACCTGGGGGCTGCCAAGGTGCAGGCGGGCACCGAGGCCACCGACTACCGCTTCTTCATCCGCGCCATCGTGCGCCACTCCGACCTCATCACCAAGGCACGGTGGCACGGGGGACCCCGAGGGCACGGTGAGGGTGCAGGGGTGGCCTGGCCCCTGCTGAGCCACCTGCTCCACCACAGGAGGCTTCCTTCGAGTACCTGCAGAACGAGGGTGAGCGGATGCTGCTGGAGGCCATGGATGAGCTGGAGGTGGCCTTCAACAACACCATTGTACGCACTGACTGCAACCACATCTTCCTCAACTTTGTGCCCACTGTCATCATGGACCCATCCAAGGTGTGTTTCTTGGGGTTCTGCGTCCTGTGTCCTGGAAAGGTTCCTCTGTCATCCCCTGTGCTCAGGACCACTGCACATATGGGCAGCCACTCCTCACCACTCTCCCTGTCCGGAGTGGAGAGGGTGGATATCAGCACTAGGCCCAACCAGGAGGCATGGAGAGATGGAAGGGGCTCACCCAAAGCAAATCTGAAATGGCTGTTTGGGCTGGACATGCAACAGGGCTGCTCCAGCCTTGGCATTTTGTGTTCAGTGTTGTCCCTGGGTCACCAACCCCTCGTGTGCCATCCCCTGTGCAGATCGAGGAGTCGGTGCGCTCCATGGTGATGCGCTATGGCAGCCGCCTCTGGAAGCTGCGGGTGCTGCAGGCTGAGGTGAAGATCAACATCCGCCTGACGCCCACTGCCACCGCCATCCCCATCCGCCTCTTCCTCACCAACGAGTCCGGGTATTACCTGGACATCAGCCTCTACAAGGAAGTGAGGGACCCCAGCACCGGCAGCGTGAGTAACCCCAGTGGTTACTGGGAGCCCAGCCATAGCTGCCTGAGTGCTGCTGGCTCCAGCAGAGCTTTGGGGGCACTTCTGCAAAGCCCCCTGTGCACGTGCAGTGCTGGTCTGCCCAGAGCCCCCAGACTTCCAACAGCATTCCCACAGCTGCATTGGTTTCATCCTATCTGTCTGCATCCAGTTGGGTTCCTTGGGGTGGTGCTTTATTCAAAATGTGCTGAGCTTCATCTGGTTGGGTTCCTTGGGTTGATGCTGGTGTGGAGCTGGGCAGTTTTGAGCTCTGGAGGTGATGGTCAGTGTTAGGGTGTCACTAGTACTGGCAGCAGATCAGTGTGACAGTCCCCCTCAATAGCAAAAAATGGGTGGAAAATCACCTTGACCAAGCAGGGCTCAGCAGTGCTCCAGAAGAAGAGTCACTGTGACACCCAGGGAAAGCAACCAACGCTCTGCTCTCCTCTCCAGATCATGTTCCAGTCGTATGGGGACAAGCAGGGGCCACAGCATGGGATGCTCATCAACACCCCCTATGTCACCAAGGACCTGCTTCAGGCCAAGCGGTTCCAGGCACAGTCCTTGGGCACCACCTACGTGTATGACTTCCCAGAGATGATCAGGCAGGTGAGTATGACTGAGCAGAAAGAGGCTCCAAATCACCGTGTTTGCTGTTCATCCCCACCCTCCCCAAATATTCCCACCTGAGAAAAAGATCCCTCTCCTCGTACTGTCGAATGAGAAAACAAAAAGAGCCCAAGCCCCAACATTATTGGTTATGTGAAACATTTCTGAACCAATTTCTAGCTCTTGGTATTCCTGAAACTAGATGGTCTTTAAGGTCTCTTCCAAGCCAACCCATTCCAAGCCCCATGTTGTGTCTCCACAGGCTCTGCTCAAGCTGTGGGGCTCCTCGGACCTGTATCCCAAGGACATCTTGACCTACACTGAGCTGGTCCTGGACTCGCAGGGGCACCTCGTGCAGATGAACAGGGTCCCTGGAGGGAATGAGGTAGCAGGGAATGATTTGGAATTGGGCAGGGGAAGCAGGTTGGAATGGCTGGTGGCTTAGTCTGGCTGTGTAAAGCTTGGGAGATGCTCCTCAAGCATTTTGTCTGTTGGTTAGTGCCACCTGCAGCTCAGCCCCTGCGTCTCTTGGATGTGGCACTCAGTGCTCTGCTCTAGTTGACAAGGTGGTGATAGGTCAAGCATTGGACTCAATGATCTTGGAGGTCTTTTCCAACCCAGTTAATTCTGTGACTCTGTAAATGATTCTGGCACTCTGTGATCCTCTGGAGGATTCTGCCCCGTAACCTTGTGCTGTTTTGAGGCAGGTGGGGATGGTCGCTTTCAAGATGAAGCTGAAGACCCCCGAGTACCCCAAAGGCCGGGACATTGTGCTCATCTGCAACGACATCACACACAAGATCGGCTCCTTTGGGCCCGAGGAGGACCTGGTGTTCCTGAGGGCCTCGGAGCTGGCACGGGCCGAGGGCATCCCCCGCATCTACATCGCTGCCAACAGCGGCGCCCGCATCGGCTTCGCTGACGAGATCAAACACATGTTCCAGGTGGCCTGGGTGGACCCAGCCGAGCCCTACAAGGTGTGTGGGCACCTCCCCTCCCGCAGCACAGGGAACAACAGAGAGTTTTTCTGGGGAAGGGATGAGCAGAGGTAAACTGGGATGTCAAATTGTGGGATCAGAGTGAGGGGGTGAGGCCACACCTGCACCCAGCACCATGGGGATGGTTCCTTTGGCTGCTCCCAGGTGGTGGAGGTGAAGTGCTGGCATGGGTGCTCTGTCCACCTCTGGTCCCTGAGCTGCTGCACAGCATGATTTGGGAAAGGGCCATGTCCCACATGAGCAGGTGTGTGGGGGACTCCTCAACTCATCCTCCTCCTCTTTCCTTGCAGGGGTTCAGGTACCTGTACCTGACTCCCCAGGACTACACAAGGATCAGCACCATGAACTCGGTGCGCTGTGAGCACGTGGAGGAGGGCGGTGAGTCCAGGTGAGTCCCATATCCCATGAGACACACAGAGCCAGCCCAAGCTCTGCCCTGTACCCCACCAGGATATAGCTCCCACCTCAGCATCCTGCCAAGCACATCATGCAGGTGAGTTTTTCCCATGCCACAGCTCCACTTTTCCTGCAGATATGTCCTGCTGGACATCATTGGGAAGGACAATGGATTTGGGGTGGAAAACCTGAGAGCTGCTGGTACCATCGCTGGGGAGTCCTCCCGTGCCTACGATGAAATAGTGACCATCAGCATGGTACAGCTGGGGCCCTTCCCCTCTCTGCTCCTCCCCTCTCTCCTGCTGGCTCCTAAAGTCACCTTGGGAGGTGTAACAGGGTGCAACAAGGAGGCTGAGCCCTCCACAGCATCCTTCTCCAGGTGCTCATGGTCTGTGCTGCAGCCCAGTGTCCCCACATGTCCCTTTGTGTGTGCCCAGGTGACTTGTCGTGCCATCGGGATCGGTGCCTATCTGGTGAGGCTGGGCCAGCGTGTCATCCAGGTGGAGAACTCCCACATCATCCTCACGGGTGTCACGGCTCTCAACAAGGTACCAAGCTCTGCTGCATGTCCTCCATGGCACTGTCCTTCCCACCACTACCTATGTGGGCTCCTTCCCTGTCCCATGGAAGGTGAACAGAGGTGGAAATTCAGCTCAACCCAGAGGAAATTTGCCTGTGCAGAGATTTGGGCTGACAAACAGAGCAAGGGAGCAGCTCCTGTGTCAGCAGAGCCCCTTGTGTTTCCTTTGGGAACTCTGTCTAGGTGCTGGGACGGGAAGTTTACACATCCAACAACCAGCTGGGAGGAGTGCAGATCATGCACAACAATGGTGTTTCTCATGTCACTGTCCCAGATGACTTTGAGGGGGTCTACACCATCCTGCAGTGGCTCTCATACATACCCAAGGTAGGAGGGTGCTGCAGTGTGGAGGTGGGGAATGTCACTCACACCTGGTTGGTGACCTGCCCTCGGGGTCTCCCTTATAGGATAACCAGAGCCCAGTGCCTGTCACTCCCATAAGTGACCCTGTTGAAAGAGAAGTTGATTTTGTCCCTTCCAAAGTCCCCTATGACCCCAGGTGGATGCTGGCAGGGAGACCCCATCCAAGTAAGTGAGAACACCCCAAGGCCTCTGCAGTGCTGCTCCCAAATACATCCTGTAGAAGATGCTCTTGGCTGTGGGTTGGTGCTTAGGAGCCCTTCAGTGCTTGCTCTTGCACCATTCCACGTTTTCCTGTGCTCTGCAGCTCTCAAAGGCACCTGGCAGAGTGGCTTCTTCGACCATGGCAGCTTCATGGAGATCATGAAGCCGTGGGCTCAGACCGTTGTGGTTGGCAGAGCAAGGTACTGCCAGGAGTTGGGATCCTGCATGTGTGTCCCTTCACCTTCAAGCCCTGGCTGTGGCTCTGCTTTTGGGATGGTGGAGAGGGAGCAGCTCTCCGGTGGGGCTGGGGTGGAGGGGAACTGGCCTTGCTGAGCCCACCCTCCCCTGCCATAGGCTGGGAGGTCTCCCCGTGGGTGTCATCGCTGTTGAGACCCGCACTGTGGAGGTGACAATACCTGCTGACCCTGCCAACCTGGACTCAGAGGCAAAGGTGAGTGGGGTACAGCTGGGGTGGCATCTGAGAGGAGGAATAGCTCAGCGTGATCCTTGGGCATGTCTTGATTTTCTTTAATTCAGGTGAAATCAAGGGTGCTGGGGCAGTTTGTTTTCTTCCAGCTGTTTCATGTGTCATGTCAGGAAGAACTGGCACAGTCTCAGCTTCTCATTGTCTTTTCCAGATAATCCAGCAGGCTGGACAGGTCTGGTTCCCAGACTCTGCTTTTAAAACAGCCCAGGCCATTCGGGACTTCAACCGAGAACACCTCCCGCTGATGATCTTTGCCAACTGGAGAGGCTTCTCCAGCGGCATGAAAGGTACCCGTGCTTGGGATGCCCATATCCCCATGGTGTGACAAACCTCTGCCACCCCACAGGGTCCTGGGATGGCCCAGTCTGCCAGGCTATGCACCCCACACTGGGATGTGGGGTTGGGTTGGGCTGGGGAGGTCATGGGGCATCGCAGGGCAGAGGTCCCAGGGGATGGTGGCTTCCTGCTGGCTTTGTCTCTCTAATAGAGGAGGTGGCTTTGGGCATCTGGGAGGAGGCTGGGGAGGTGACTGTTGGGACACCCAGCCCCTGAGTCCATTTGACTTTCAGACATGTACGACCAGATGCTGAAGTTTGGCGCCTTCATCGTGGACAGCCTGCGGGACTTCAAGCAGCCTGTCCTGGTGTACATCCCCCCTCACGCCGAGCTGCGCGGCGGCTCCTGGGTGGTCATCGACTCCACCATCAACCCCCTGCACGTGGAGCTCTATGCTGACAAGGAGAGCAGGTCAGCACCCAGAGCACCTGTGTGTGTCACCCAGAACACCTGTGTGTGTGTCAGCTGCCTGGACATCTTGTCCTAGGATTTATTCTCCCATGCAGACCGGTTCCTTGCTTTACCAAACTTCCTTTCCAGGGCAGGCATTTTGGAGCCTGGAGGAACAGTGGAGATCAAGTTCAGAAAGAAGGATTTGGTGAAGACTATGAGAAGGATCGATACAGTTTATGCCAAGCTTGTTGAGCAGCTGGGTAAGGAAGGGGAGTTTTGGGTTGTGGACATCAACAGTGGTAAGTTAAACATGAGGCTCAAGCACTTTGGTGGCAACCACCAGGAGTCCTTCTGGGAAAACTCTTGATGTCTTTTCTGTTGGTGGAGCTGAGAGGATGTGGTGGTGTTTTAGAACACTTGTATCTCCTGGGGGCTCTGTCAATGGGTTAAATGGGTCTGGGGTCTTCTCCCATGCTTTGAGATGAAGGATGGCCATGGCCACGTTGAATTGGTTCCCTGATGCATTGGGAGCTCCTTGCTCCCATGTCCCTCCTGCCTGCTACAACATGGTCCCACAAAGTCCCTGCAAATGCCATCTCCCCTCTCGTGTGACAGGCACTGAGTGTGGTGTGACCTCTTTGTGGCCATGGCTTGTGTGGTTCTGGTGTCAGTGTGCCAAGGAAAGAGCCGTGGCATTGGGCGTGGCGGCTGCTGTGGGAGCACAGAGGGGACACCCTGGTGGCATCACCGTGGGGTTGCTCATCCCGCTGTGTCGCACAGGGACCCCCGAGCTGTCGGAGGCGCAGCGCAAGGAGCTGGACAAGCAGCTGAAGGCGCGGGAGGAGCTGCTGCTGCCCGTGTACCACCAGGTGGCCGTGCGCTTCGCAGACCTGCACGACACCCCGGGCCGCATGCAGGAGAAAGGGGTCATCACGGTGAGCCGGGCACAGGGGAGGGGCTCTGAGCTGACAGGTAAAGGTGAGGGGAAGATCCCTTCGCTGTGACATCCCTGCCCCGGGGCTGCTCTCTGCCCTCCATCCCGCCGGAGCTGGGAGCGAGCCGGCAAACCCGGGCTGTGCTCCGCTTTCCGCAGGATATCCTGGAGTGGAAAAGCGCTCGCTCCTTCCTCTACTGGCGGCTGCGGCGGCTGCTGCTGGAGGAGATGGTGAAGGGGGAGGTGCTGAAGGCCAACAGCGAACTCAGCCACATCCACATCCAGTCCATGCTGCGGCGCTGGTTCATGGAGACGGAAGGAGCTGAGAAGGTACTCCCAGCCTGAGGCACTTCCACAGCCAGGGCATCCCGAGGGATCTCACCGCGCTCTGCCATCATTCAGAGGTTTCAGCTGTGCCTCCCTGAAGGTTTCCATGTGTGAGGATGGGTGGTGAAGCAGCCCTGGGCTGGGGATGGCTCTTCAAATCAGGTCACCCCAGTTGGGTGCTGGTGCTCACTGATGGCAAAGTGATCCCCAGATAAATAAACATTTTCTACCACGACAGGGCTCCCCAGGACAAAAGTGGAGTTTTTAGCATTTGAGCTGCTCTCAAATGACACACACCTTGCTGTGCCTGCCTCAGGAAGCAGGATATGCAAAGGAACCATGTTTTAATTTTTGCTTTTTAAATGGTTTGCAAATAGGTGCGGGACAGGGAAGAAAAATCCCATGGCCTGGATTTGAGGCTCCAGGAGGAAGGGGGGGCTTGGGATGTGCAGGCAGCAGGACCCCCTGCCCACAGTGCTGCTTTCTCCAGGGCTACCTCTGGGACAACAACCAGGTGGTGGTGGAGTGGCTGGAGAAGCACATGCAGGAGGAGGACAGCACCCAGTCAGCCATCAGGGAGAACATCAAGTACCTGAAGAGGGACTACATCCTCAAGCACATCCGGAGGTGAGTGCCTGTGGGAGCTGGGATGAGAAGGGGAATCTCTGGGATGGGAAGAGCAGGTGGTGGAGACCAGGCAGTTCTCACTTTGACCTCTCAGGAAATTGCTCTGTTCCTTGCAGCTTGCTCCAGGCCAACCCCGAGCTGACCATGGACTGCATCGTGCAGATGGCTCAGCACATCACCGGGCCACAGAAGGCCCAGGTCGCTCATCTCCTGTCCAGGGTGGACACTGATGACCCCTCCTGAGCTGGGCAATCACCATGGGGTAGGAGAAACACCAGGACATGACCAGACCTTACCTGCCCACCTGGTTCCTCAGCCCTTGAACTGAAGCCTTGGACTCTTGCTCACGTGCCTAAATAAAGGACACCAGTGCTTTTAAGTATTTTAAGCCATGGAGATGGTCTTACCATCCATGCAGAGTCCCCTCTGGCACTGGGGGTGCTGCCAGAGGGGCAGCTTGGCAGAAGATGAACTTGTCCTGAGCCAAGCCTGGAATCTGGAGCTGGTGCAGAACTTGGTTTTAAAAAGAATCCAAAATATTTTCCTGTTTTAGTTTAGACCAAGCCCTGGCCTTGGTCTTTCAAACCAGCACAAGGTCAGACACATCTCATGAGACTGGACAGAGCTGGAGGCACAGACCCCTGGCCAGGACCAGTGTCTGCCCAGCTGGATTCAAACTGACCAAGACCAGGAAATGAGAAGCAGCCTCCAAGTGATGCTTTATAAACTGTGAGGAGCAATTTCTGTTGTCCTTCCCCTTGCTGGGGGGCAAAGAGTAGATGTGTCCATGAGCAGCTGAAGGAAAGACCTAAGTGAGCTAATCTGGGAGCTGCTCCTGTGGGAATGTCCAAGGATCCACCAGGGTCTGGCTGACCTGAGTGTTCCTCTCACCCATCTCATGTCCTTTCTGGCTCCTGCAGAGCATGGAGAGGAGGGAGGATGGTTCCAGGTGCTCCAGCCCCATTGACCTTGTTCCTCTTTGGAAGCAGCAGAGCCAGGGGGAGCTGTCACCTGCTCGGACCTGTGCCCTGCTGCTCAGGTAGCCTTTGATCATCTTGGTCATGGAGGGGAAATTCAGAGTTTTTCCAGTGCTTCTGGCTGTGTCATTTCCCCAGCACAGATTTACCTTGGGCTCCAAAGGAGGAGATGGGATGGGGGTGGAAGGTGGGACACCTGGCTCAAATGCAGTGCTGGTCTTGCCATGGGGTGAAGGTGTTGGACACCTTCTGGGGCTGGGTTGGGGGATCCTCCCTGTCCTGGGGTGGGGATGGGAAGGGTCTTGTGAGTTGCTTCCTGGCTGGAATGTCACTGCTGACAGGCAATAAAGTGAGCTCAGCTCCCAGGAAACTCTCTGATCTCTGCATCTTCTGTCATTGTCCTGAGCAGGGCCTGGTGTCTCTGGCACTGGGCAGCCCTTTCCCTGTGGCACAGGACCTGTTTGGGGTGGGGCAGCTCTGAGCATCCCTCCTGCCAGCCCCTGTCCCCCCACTCCAGAGCTTTTCCAGGCATTTCAGAGGGTTTCAGGAACAGGGTGGCACCACAGAGGAAGAACTTTTAGAGTAAGTACCTGTAAACTCTTACAGTAAATATCTATAAACTCTTACTCTCCTGGAGGATTTGAGCCAAGGATCCACTTTCAACTTTCATAGGGTCTGTAAAGGGAATGAATCCTGGGGAACCCCAGAATGACACCAGAGCAGGCAGCACACAGCACATCCAGAATGCCTCAAGGTGTAGTGCTAAGAAATGTTTATTTAAAAAAGCAAAGACATCGTAGGTGACACCAGTCACAGCAAAGGATCATTCATCACATTTGTCCTTGAACAATAAATTATGGTGTGGAGCATCATGGTGCCCTTTGGAAGAGGTTGCCATGGAGGGATGCTCTGGGAGGATACAGGCACAGATCTTCAGCCCCTGATCTTCATATTTTCAAGCAAGAAAGTGCCCTTTGGGGCCACTCCAGCATCCTGCACCCTCCAGCTTTAATCCATGGATGGGTGTGGGAGAGAAAAGTCTGGGAGGCCCTGGATACAGCACTGGGAAATTCTCTGAATGCACAGGAACAGACAAAACCCAAGATATAAATATCACTTTTTGCTCACAGAGGTATAAGTAGACTAAATGCTAAATTCCAACATATTTCAGATGTTTCATCACATTATTTGCAATGCATGTTAACAAGTACAAAGCAGGGTTTGAAAAATTTTCTTTTAAAAGCTACGTTAGAATCAGGGTTTTTTTAGTTAATTAGCAAAGACTATTATGAAAGGTACAGTGACAATATTTGGTCTCTGAATTTTTTAAAAAGCATGAGTTTCACAGTATCAAAAGTGCTTATTAAAGAAATGTAGTTTTAAAAACTGTGATAAGATGGTTGTGGTTCTGATGATGAATAATTTAGTGGCTGTAAAACAGGTTACTGCAGCATTATACAAATTGAACAGTGCTCAGTTCACATAATTTCTTTTCATAACAATAAATATAAATAAATTTACAAATAGTAATACTGCCTAGCACAAGAATAGACAGAAGCACAATACACAAGACTATAAACAAATCTATTTTTTTAAAAAATCCTAAAAATCGGCATAATTCCTAAAATCCTCTAGCCAGTGATCAGTTTAATAGTTCAGTAGTACCACTTCCTTCAGGGGTGAGGACTTTTACAAATCTAGATACAACAGTGGTCTGCTAGGGAGGTGAGTTTTCCTTTTTTAGTGGTTTTGCTCACTTTTTCCTACCTCCTAACAATAAATTAACAAGAGTAACATCAGAAAAGTGTTAGTGGTGCAAATGTCTCCAGGAACTGGGGGAGGTCTTTGTCCAATTTGGCAAATTAAGAAAAAAATTACACAGCAGGGGCACAATCAACCAACTCGGGGCTGGCCAGCCCCTTGGCTTGTGGTGGCTTCTGTGACAGTGGTGACACAGCAGCTCCAGCACAGTGTGGAATAAATTTAATTCCCTTAACTGGCTGATTTTTAGCTCAGTTACATTCCAATGAAAGTTCCTGCTGCCTTCCAGATCCTTCTGGAGAGCTCCCCAGTCCCACAACACAAATATCCATGACCTTGCCATGGGGGAAAGTGGTTCTACCAAGTCCCAGCTTGATTCATTTTCACCTCACACGCTGGAAGCAGCCAACACCATCCCAAAGCAGGACGAGCTCTTGGAGCTTCCCGGTCGGATTTTAACCACGGGGAAGAACCGTCCCTCGGGATCCGTGGAACGGTGCCAAGCTCAGAGCAGAGGGATGGGTTTGTTGCCTTGGGGGTTCATGTACTGAGCAGCTGCCACATTGTCCAGGGTGGTGTAGGTGGTGTAAAGGCCAGTGACCTGCAGGTCGGAGAAGGAGCGGTCGCTGCCGCTGGACACGGGAGTGAGGCCGGGCGTGCCCAGCTCGCAGTCAGAGAGATGCAGAGGGGAGTTGCTGAAGGCGCCCAGGGTGTCCAGGCTGAAGCTGTCATCCTTCATCTCCTCCCAAATGTTCCCTGGAAAAGATGGAAACCTGCTCACAGCAGCACATCCCCAGCCCTCGAGGCTGGAGCTAAAGGGATTTGCTGCTCGAGGGTGGCGCCACTGTGGTGCAAGGGGCAGCGAGTCTGGTCCATCAAATCCTGGGATTCCAGACCTTTCTGGGCAGCAAGTCTGATCCCCCAAGTCCTGTGATTCCAGACCTTTCTGGGCAGCAAGTCTGATCCCCCCAAATTCTGGGATTCCAGACCTTTCTGGGCAGCAAGTGTACCTATCTCCCAAATCCTCTGCTTCCAGACTTTTCCAGACTGCACCTCTCTACCTGTGCTCTACCCAGGACTATTGTCACAAACATGGAATTTCTATTTGCAAAGAAGAGAACTCCAAAGCATGAGTGGGACAAAAACCCACTGAGGGGACCCCAGAAGTCACCCTACAGATGCCGACACTCAGCCCCATCCCAGAACACCCCAATGAAGATCCTGGTTGGATATTCAGGGTTAAACACTACCCCAAACCCCAGTGTCGCCCTCCCCAGAGCCTTCCCCCGTACCTTGCAGTGCGAAATCCATAATGCTTGGATCCAGAGCATCCACCTCCGTGCTCATGTCCACTGCCACGTTTGGGAAGTCCGGGGCTCGTCCCATGGGGTGGGGCAGGGGGCTGTGGCTCATGTCAGGCAGGGTGTGCAGAGGAGGAGTCTGTGCAGGTGCTGGTGAGTTGGGGGCGAGGCGAGCCTGGGTCTGGAGCTGGTGGTGCAGGGGCAGGGACTGCAGGGACAGCGTCATGATGGGCTGGGGCTGGAGCTGGGACACGGACATGCGGCCCAGGGGGGTCCCCTCGGGCTCTGCCTGCTTGTTGGGCCGCCTGCAGCTCTCAGGTCTGTCAGTGATCAGCTTGTCCAGCTCCTCTGCCCAATCCAAGGAGGAAAAGAGATGCTTTAATCCATTTGTTCGAGCAGGGACTGCCCAAAGCACAACCACATTTATACCATGAACTGACTGTCACTGGTCGTGACCGTGCAGGGAGCAAAGAAATGCCACCAAATTCCTTCCCCAAATCCACTTCCATGGTTATCCCTGACTGAGCTAAAGAATGAGCATGAAACTGCAGAGCAGCTCACCCCCAGCTGCAGAACTCTGTGCTCAGAGAAACACACAGAATTCTGCTTATCCCCCAAATAACTACAAAAAAATCCTGTTTCAGTGACCCTTTTGCTTTTAAACAAATAATATATAATTTATGTGATTGCATATTACTGATTTTGTAACAAATAACCTCCAGTTGCTTTTGTCAATACGGAGCTCCTGAAAGCTTTAAAAACATTCTTTATAAATAAGAAATTTTATAAGGGGGGAAATTATAAATAAATAAGATAGAAATAAATATATCACATATATAATATTTATAATAATACAGTATAAATACTAACAAATTCTATTTTATAGATAAGAAAATGTCTTAGGAAAGGGAGAATTTTGCAGAAGAACAGGCAAGAAACAGCATTAAAATGCTTCTCTATGAGAAGTGCCTTGGGTTTTAGCTTTTATATTTTTCGGAATCTCTGCTGCTTAGTGTGGAACTCTGAAACTTCTTGTTAGGTGTTAGTAAGGTCTCCTCACAGGGGAGTTAGACAAAACAATTCCTTTCTAGCTGGAGAATCAAGGACAACTGTTACCCAAAAAGCAGAAACAATGGCAAGGGAAAGGGGGCTGAGATTTCATAGCCTGAGGCTGTGGTTGGATAATTGACCCCAATATGTAGATGAACCAAAAGTCATAAAAGTGTAAAAACTTGTGACCAGGATCCATCTTGGATTTGATTTGGGTGTAGCCTGGCCAGGCTCAAAGTTTATCCATTCAATAAATACCTACTTTATTCCTTTTGCTCTGTTCCAGCTCAGCCTTTCCAGGCAACAAAACTACATTAAAAATATGACTGGATATTAAAACATCCCTACAAACACCAACCCCGGAGGCAGCAGAGGGAATACCATGGATGTGCAGGGCAGGGATGTGGGACACCAACCCTACCTGGATTAGCCATGCTCCTGTGAATAGCAGCCAAATCCTTCCTCTTCCACTTCTGCATCTCCTCCTCCATCTTGTCGATCTTGGCGGGGTTGAGGGCCCACAGGCAGCCCTTGCGGGAAGTCCCGCTCAGTTTGTTCTCCACCTTCTCAAAGCACTTGTTCAGGGACAGGTTGTGGCGCACCGAGTTCTTCCACCCATCAGGGGCTGTCTGCCAGGGGCAGGAAGGGGTTAATGGAAGCAGCCGTGGGGGAGGGGAAAAAAAAAACAAAAAAACAAAAAAACAAACGGGGCTGGGATGTGGTGGGGAAGGCTCAGGTACCTTGAAATAGGGGAAGTGCTCCTTCATGAAGCTGTAGATCTCGCTCACGGGCAGGCTCCCGGTCTTGCTGTTCTTCAGCGCCATGGCGATCAAACAGCTGCGGGCAGGGAGAGCCGGGAATGGCTTGGGATCATGGAATGGCTTGGGTGGGAAGGGACCTTCCACCCCCCTGCCACCTGCCACTAGCCCAGGGTGTGTAGCCGTGGAATGGGGTTTTAGCCATTTAAGTGAGGCAGAAATAAGATGCACAGCTACATGGTCGTGTTTCATGACAGGAAGAAAGAGCCAAGTTTATTCAGAAACACTCTTGGTTTTATAACAGGACTGCAACTCCCAGAGTAGAGAAAAGGTGATTGGTTTGGAGAGAAGACACCCCATTGCCAGGGCCTGGGCACACACCACAACAGGTGTTCTATCTTTGTTATTAATTCCTTTTTATTGTGACCAAATTATCACCCTGGGAGAAATTCTCCCTAGCCTTGAGCTGGACCAGCTGATGGGCTGGGAACAGAGCTGAGAAGTTCCAGCCTGGAATATTTTTCAGGCTGTAATTTTCTTACTTTCTCAATATGTGTCCCACAAGGGTGCTCCAAGGCAAGTCCAACCTGGCCTTGGACATTTCCACAGCTTCTCTGGGCAGTGGCCTCACCACCCTCACATTGGGAATTCCTTCCCCATATCCCATCTATCCCTGCCCTCTGGCAGTGGGAATTCACTTCTCTTGTCCTGTCACTCCATACCTCCTTCTGGCCTAGCAACCTTGGACCCACCTCTTCAGACACAACCAGCTGGGACCCTGGGGTTTCTGTCCCCAAGGGCTCAGCAGTCCCAGAATCACAGGATAAGCTGATTTAGAAGGGCCCCATAAAGATCCTCGAGTCCAACTCCTGGCCCTGCACAGCAGCATCCCCAAGAGTCACACCACATTCCCAAAAGGATTGTCCAAACCCTGGGCTCTGCCAGGCCTGCTGCTGTGACCACTTCCCTGTGATCCTCAGATTTTACTCCTCTGTGCTGTTACTCCCCCTCTGTGCTGCTCTCCAAAGAAATCACTCCTGCTCTTCAAAGGAATTACTTTGCTTGTTCCCTGCTGCTGCCCCTCAGGAGCAGCTTCCACAGAACTCCTGCATGGATGAGGGGATTTTTGTCCCCTTCCAAAGGACTCAGACAGCCCTGCAGTGTCACAGCCATCCCAGGACAGGCTGTAGGCAATGTGCTTCCTGCTCCCCACTCACCTGTAGGAGTAGATGGGCTTGGGATAATGCTTTGGATGCAGCTCCTGGGCAGAGTGGGGAGCCAGGCGTGGCTGGGAAAAGTGTGGCTGTGTCCCATAGGAGGTGTTGTAGATTGCTGCTGGGTTACACTGTGTGCAGAGGGAAAAGAAGGGAAATGCTGGATGCAAAATATCCCTGGGTGTGTAGGTTTAGGGATATTTTGGTTTCCTTTAAAAAGACATCTAGATTTGATCTTGGCAGGTGCTCCAAGACAGACAACAAGAACATACCAGTACCTGCTGGGGGTTCTGGGCCAGGGCAAACACCTGCTGGGAGTGAGGAGGAGGAGGATGAGGAGGAGGAGGAGGAGGGAAGAGCTGTTGCTGTGTTTGCAAACCCGGGGACAGCTGCCCACCCACGGCGTAGGGGCTCATCTGCAGAGAGAAACACGAGAGTCAGGGAATTACCAACACCTTGTCCCAGGAGCTGGGGCGATAAGGAGCCACCAAAGCCTGCTCTTACATTGGCTCCATGTGTTGAAATGGGATTGAGGCCCAGGATTCCCTGTGGGAGGCTGGCCTGGACGTGGATCATTGCTCCAGGTGTCGAGTGCATCGTGCTCCCCACAGGACCTGGCGTGGAGAGAGGAAGGCAGGGAATGCTCCCATGGAAGCACAGCTCAGGGAAAAGGAACAGAGGAAGGCAGGGAATGCTCCCATGGAAGCACAGCTCAGGGAAAGGGGGATGAGGAAGGCAAGGAATGCTCCCATGGAAGCACAGCTCAGGAAAAGGGGCTGAGGAAGGCAAGGAATGCTCCCATGGAAGCACAGCTCAGGGAAAAGGAACAGAAGAAGGCAGGGAATGCTCCCATGGAAGCACAGCTCAGGGAAAAGGAACTGAGGAAGGCAGGGAATGCTCCCATGGAAGCACAGCTCAGGAAAAGGGGCTGGCCCTGTGGTTAACAGATGCAGCTGAACACAGGGAAGCTCTGGAGTGGAGAATCCAACCTTTCCATCCCCAGAGCTTTTCACAGCTTGCCCAGATGACATCAGCTGCTCCCAAAACTCGTTAGGCAGGGAATGAGGGGTGGCAGCTGTTTAACAGCCCACGGTGGGGACACAGACACTGGGTCTTACAAAAGAGAAAAAACACATTCAGCTTAGCTGGTTTTGTGCTCTCAGGCAGGCAGGGGCTGAGCTCTCCCTGTGGAATGCCACAGGGAATGATGTGTGTTTACCTAAAGGATGTTCACAAAGGGAAGAAAGGAGTTCAACCAACACAGGCTGCAGGGAGCAAAGAGGTGTGAGGTAAATGATGTGCCCTTCCTTTCATCAGTGTTGAAACAAAGCAGGAAGATTAATTATCTCATTTCCTAATTTCAGAGCTGTTGAAAACCTCTGAAACCCAGGGCTTAAAATACCTCAGCCCAACAAGGCACCAGCAGTTGCACTGAGCAGAAATTCCCATGGGATCTGAGTGTACTCGAGCTCTCTCCCTCTTGGAACGAGGGGAAGGCACCAGCAGAGCCCTTCTGAGAAGCCAACAGGCTCCAGATCTTTGGAGAGGAAGCAAAATATAAATGGATAGGAAAAGGGAGCCTGAGGGGGAGTGGTGGTGGGGGCAGGTTGTGCTGTTTAAGGAGCAGTTATTCCCTATTCCCATTTCCCATCCCAACAGTACCTGTCTGCTGGAGCATGGCATTCTGGGCCCCCAGGCTGAAATCCATTCTCCCACTGGCCATCTGCTGGAGCCGAGGCACATCCACGGATGTCAGCCAGGACAGGGACTGCAAATCCCCTGGGAGCTCATCCTCACTCAGCTGGGACGGGTCTGAAGCCAGGAGTCTGCAAAGCAGCAGGGCAGGTTAGCAGGGAGCAGGGATGGGGCTGCATCAGCCCTGCAAAGAGAGGCTGGGATGCTCAGTGGGAAAAAACCACCAGGCTGGAATTCTGTATCCAAATCCAGATGTGCCCTGCGGTTTCACAGCTGGCTGCTGACACCCCCTTTACCTGGTCTTGTGTTCCTTTGTCCTGTTTGGAACATTTTGGGTAGGAAAACCTCTTGTGGAGCATTTGTGGGGGAAGAAGGCCCAGGAATCCAGCAGAGAAACTGCCTGGAAATGAACCCAAACCGATTCCTTATTTCCACATCTGTCAGAAATTTGCACTTGTTTGGCTTGGGTGGGGGAGAAACCAGGATTTGAACCTGATCATTGAGTGTTAACCCTGCAATCTTTGGAAGGAGCTCTGTGCCCAGCTCCTGGGGAATGAATGTGTCTGCTGCCCCTGGAACACCTGGAAAATCTTTTCCCAGCCACTGGATCCTGTCAGTGGTGACAGCTCAGCAGCTGCATAAAAAGAACTTCCCAGACTGAACTGCTGATATCTTCCATTCAGATACATGAAGTTATTGATACTTAAAAAAACCCCAATTTTTAGGCAGTTTTTGACAGAGTAAAGGAGCAAGATGAGAGGTTTGGGGCTGGAGGCACCGTGTCTGCCAGGCACCAGCAGCAGCTGTGACAGGCTGCTTTTGGTTTAAAGCTCTGCTTTTGACACCTTTTACATGCTCCAGATCACCTGTTTTGCTTTGCTTCTGATAGAGCATGTGGTACAAAACGGGAATATTGGAATGTATTTACAGCGCTCAAAAATTCCTGTGTGGTCCAAACTTCCTGTTGAAGTCAATAAAGGAACTCTTGCAAATGAAAGGCTAAATTAATTAATTTATGTGAAACAGTATTAGAGGAGTCACTGGCACCTTGAGGAGTAAAGCAGTAATTAGGACATGTCAGGAAGCTGTCATCTGACACTCAGGGTAAACCTAAAGGGATTCAGATCCGGGAAAACATCTTTATCTCTCAGAGGAACATAATTTAGTTGGATTTTGCTTTCAAACCTTTTTGCTTTCAAGAGCTCTCGGGGATGTGTTAAAGTGGTGTCTGCTGCTGATGGGTGTTTGCTGCCAACTGATGCTGCAGAAACCTTAAATAAATCTGGTCTCTTGCTGAAGCATCTTTTATGTTTTACACGACTCCAAATCAGATTAAAAGGACAAGGCAGAACTCCCGTGCCTGCCTGCCCTGGAGCTTTCTCTCCTCTACTCAGGAATTCCAGAAACACCTATCAAAGCTCCCTGAACCACCCTGGGGGAGATCTTTAAATCAAAACGCCATTTGTTCGCAAAAAGATTTTGTAAAGAAGGAAAGGGGGGGGAAAAAAATCAACACAGGACCAAGAGCCAAAAGCTCAAACCCTGACCAAAAAAAAAAAAAACCAAACAAAAAAAAAACCCAAACCAACAAAACCAGAAAACCCATTCGAATCTTCCTTGCAGTTCTCTCTCTACTGTAGTTATAGGGCAATAATTAGCATTGCCATGGTTACGCAGTTCAGTTATTTAGGGAGGCTTGTGGACTTCAATCCATTAAAAAAAAAAAAAAGAAAAAAAAAAAGGGAAAAAAAAAAAAAAAAAAGCCCATCAGGTGACGGCTCTCCCGGCTCGGAGATTGGCTGGATTGGAAGAAAACAGGGGCATGAAATGATTTGAAAACCGGGCAGGCTCGGGGTCGTTTTGCAACAGTTGGTTCCATTGAGGGGGAGCCGCCGGCGCTTTGTGCGCCCAACGCCCGCGGCACGTGTCCCCCTTTGTCTTTGGGGACCCCGCTTAATTGTCCTGACCCCCCCCCCCACCCTTTTTTTTTTTTTTTTAACAAACCTCCCATTAATCTGCCCGAGTGACAGGCGACACACAACACACGTCCCCCTCGCCATCTGGCACCCCGCGCCCTGCCAGCGGCACTAACGGGGTCAGGGACCCTCCCATGCCCGGCAGCATCCCTGGAGAAACGCGGATGCCTCCCCTCCTTCACCCGGGATGCACCCAGCCCGCAGCTCCCCCGGCAGCCAGGGAAGCCCTCGGGAGGTGGGACTGAGTGTCCCGCTCAGCATCCTCTCAAGGGATGCAAACTGGGGCAAGGAAAGGGGCTGGTGTCGAGTGGAAAGGTGGTGTCGCTGTCACGAGGTTGTTTTAAACAGATAGGAAGATGTAATAGTGTTTAATAATTAGATAAGAGTGCAAGGTGGCTCTTTCTCCAAGTCAAGGGTCTTCCCTTCCCTTCCCTTCCCTTCCCTTCCCTTCCCTTCCCTTCCCTTCCCTTCCCTTCCCTTCCCTTCCCTTCCCTTCCCTTCCCTTCCCTTCCCTTCCCTTCCCTTCCCTTCCCTTCCCTTCCCTTCCCTTCCCTTCCCTTCCCTTCCCTTCCCTTCCCTATTTAAGTTCACAGTTCTTTTACAGTTTGAATTTGAGTTTACAGCTCTTTTAAGACAGCCTCAACCTGTTCACTATTCTTCTTCTTTTTTTTTTTTTTTAATGTATTTGTTAGTTGTCAGACCAACATTCTGTTAAAACATGGGGGAGAAAGCAAATTCAGTCAGAATTACATCCCTGCCCGTGGCAGAGGGTTGAAACAAGATATTTAAGGTCCCTTCCAACCCAAACCATTCTGGGATTCTACAGTTCCATGATTGGATGTGATTCCAGGATTTGATAATTCTATGATTCCATAGTTTCAAGTTTAAGGATTGTTCCTCAGGCTGCCTTCAAAACCCATGTTGAGATCTCCCATGCCTTAAAGAAGGTGAAATTTTAAAGAATTCCCATTGCTGCCTGGCTGAGGAGTTTTAAAATCCCGAGGATAATTCTGTAGCATAAACCCAGCACATCTCCCAGGCCACAGGCTCCATGTGTGCCCTGCTTTCAGTGAAGAAATTTTAATTTAAGTGCAAAAAAAGAGAGAGCCAAGCACGGGATTAACCAACATTGTCATCTCCTGGGTTCAGTCTTCCTGACCTGAAAATTACCTGTGCTAAGACAACCCCAGATCCATGAGCACATGTTGGAATAGCAGGTGGGGTTGGATTCTGTTCCCCATCACCACCCTGCTCATCTCACATTGGAGGAAAAACTCCAGGAGTCAGAGCTCCTGCCTTTGGCTGGGTGTTCACAGCCCCTGGCACAATGGGGCACTGTGGTAAAAGCAGCCTTTCAGTGCATGTAAATGAGATAAATAGTGATAGGCTGTAATTAATGCACTGCTGAGCCTCCCTTGCTCATTCCCAGAGCTCCTGGAGTCACTGAACCCCGGCAGGAGGAGGCTGCACTCCCACCAAACCTGTTGCAAACCTGGTGTTATTTTTCAAGGTGTGGTGAAATGATGCAATTCCACTTTTACCCCTCTGCAGGAGAACACCCCCTGCCTCTGCGTTTCTCTCCAGAAAGGCACCTGCAAGGATGAGAATCCAGAGGGTGCTGAGGGTTTAAACCCCAGTTCTGTGTATCCCAGGATGCTGATCCATAGATCCCCCTGTGAAAAGTGCCTGGAGAACTGGATGTGATCCAGAAACGCTCCATGGCACTGTTAGTCTTTACAATCTGCTCTGGAGTTACCTGCCCAAAATATTTATCCCATCAGGGAAATGTTGGATCAGGAACACCTTGGAATGAGACCCCTTTCCAGATCTGATGCTGGGCTCACCTGGCAAAGTTCACCAGAGCCTGCCAGCAGCACAAAATCCTCACTCACAGCTGCCTAAAGGTATTTTTGCCTTTTTCTCCCCACCATCAGGAGCATCCTGCTGGCACAGCATGGAACTGGAGTCACTCCTGGCCTGACCTTGAATTAATTTAAACCAGGAATTTAAACCAGAGCTGGATCTGAGTCTGTACTCACCAGTGGGACTTTGCCACCTCCCCTCAGGCTGAGCTGGAGGGAGCTGCATCTAAGGTGGTTCCTCACCTCAGGAACCACTGCCAGGGGAATTGTCCATGAATTATCCACCTCCACATTGCACGGGATGGTGAACTCATGGCTGGGGACTGTCTCCTCATCACCCTCCATCTGAAACAAAGCCAGGCCAAACCCTGCAGGTGCCTTTGGGATATTCCACAGTTTTAAGCCTCACTCAATGGACAGGGTTTTTTTCCCATTTCCAGCACTGCCACCTAGTTTTTAGCCCAGGCTTAGGTGACAGAACTGCTCATCAGGCAGGAGCAATTGGGTGATAGGTTCTTAATTAGCTGTTTGCAATGGTTTATTCAGTGAGAGACAATTGGATAGGAAAATTCTGAATAAAACCTTTTCCAGAAGTGGTGTTTTCCTTTGTCTGGGATTACACAAAATCCCCAGGACAAGCACAGAGAGTTCTTATATGCAAGACAAGGAAAAGATTTGTATTGTGCCTGTCCAGCTGTGTCCATGGTGAGAAGTGTCCTCTGTTTTACTGAACGATTCAACTTCCCCATCTCCTTTAGCTCCTCATTCCAGCTGCTCTGCTCCCTCCCTTTCATTTTCCTGCCTCCCAGGTGCTTTTTTCCCCCACTATTTTCTGGTTTCCATATTCACAACCAGCTGCCCCTTCCAAGTTGTTTCTGCCTCAGTTCTCTCCTGCTTTACCCAGCAGCTCCCAGAGTTTTTGGGCTGAGATTCCTCCCTGAAGGCACAACACACCCCCAGTCCCAAACCATCATCCCACCCCTCTCTCCATCTTCAAGATCTCTGAGTTACTTCTGGCCTTGCTGGAAATCAGAACAGAAATCCAGCAGCTTTCCAGGGACAAATGGAGTCCCTCCTTATCTATAACTCAAGAAAAATTGCATTATCAGAACCAAAAGTAGTGAGGAAAAAGCAAATAACATCATTAACCTGGCAGGTGGGGATGGTCTCCTCTCCTTGCACCATGCTCTCCAAAAATCTCCTGCAAAGGTACTTGGCACTAAGAACAGGCTCCAGCTGCACTCCTGGAGCCTTTTATCCATCCCGGCTCCATTTCACAATCCCCATTACACCAGTTTGCTGTGGGATCAGTGGAATCTGGATTACAGTGAAATGTGTAATGCATAAACCCGAGAGGAAACGAGAGGCAGCACTGCACCCCCAGCCACTCATTCCCTGCTCTGCTCTGACCATCCCCAGGCTGGGATTTCCCAAATGCACCTGGGATCTGACTCTGGAAGCTGTTTGGTAAAAAATCCCAACCCCAACAACACAAAAATCGGGCCTTTGACTGATGTCAGAACAAACAAAAGCACCGGGCACTATAGGAATATTTTATGTTAAAAACACAACCATGGTCTGACTGGGAAGTTGCTTTTTCCTTGGAAATTGCTGTTCATTAGCACTGGAGCCTGCTGTAGGTGTGAGTGCAGTGTAAAGGGAATATCAGCCCTAGAGCCTGTCCCTGGCAGGGTTCTCACAACCCCCCAGTCACGGGGCTGGCAGCAGCTCCACTCTCTGTGCTTGTCACTGGGTGCAACGAGCCCATGAGATCACCCAGAAATGCTGGGAAATTCCCAATTCCCTTTCTCTTTCCCCGTTCTGGCCAAGCATCCTTTCCCAGGTAAGGTGTGAGCCCATTCTGGTCTCACAAGACCCCCAAGGTGCTGCCCCAAACCAGCCCCTCCCAGCTCTGCTGTCACCACGGGACTTTGGGAGAAGCAAAAAGCCACAAATTTTTATTCCTCCAGATCAGCACATCTCAGGAGTGCCGAGGAAACAGTTGTGCTAATCCACTTAAATCAATCCAGTTTGACTGATTCCTTGGAGGTTTCTCACTTTTTTTTTTTTCCTTTTTTGCTTCTTTTTTTTTTTTTTTAAAAAGAATGAAGCAACTCCGGTGCTGGAATTCCTGCAGCACTCGGGGTCATTATCTCACTCCCTGTCAGACACACACGGGAATGTCACAGCAATGGACACTGGCATTTGCTCCAGGAACAATTAGGGTGTTGTTAGTGATGCATTTGTAACCTTTTGTGTGCACACTCCCATCCATCCATCCATCCATCCATCCCAGGGGACAGAGGTGTCACCAGTGCAAAAAATCCCCAGATATGAGAGCACAGCTTACAGCTAAAATGTGCTCAAGTTACAGATTTCTCATCTTTTTTTCCCCACTGGGATGCTGTCACATCTAGAATTTGTGGACTACAGCAGTTCTTAAACTGATTTTACACTAAACTATGGCAACATAAAGTGATTATGGCAAAAAATTGATCAGACTAATGAGCCAATTAATTTTGTAAGACAATTTTTTAAGAACAAAAGAGATAATTAAAATAGAGCGAAGGACTATATAATCCACTAATTTATTGTATTATTAATTATTAACACCTTTTGATAAAAAAATAAGTCTATTTAAAGCTTAATTCCTGTTTAACATATAGAAAATGCATATGGAAAATGCATGTAGAAAATGCAAGGCCTTCAAAATGACTCCACAAAGCTTCTGTCCACTGGAAATAGACAATAACACAAAAAAAAAAAAGAAATATGGTCCTTACACCAAATATTGTTGAATCAGATCTTAAAGTAAAAAATGACTAATTCCATATCTCAATTCAAAATATTGCTTGAAGGCCACAGCACCCAGGAGCTGAAGAACCTGGATTCCCAGGAATGAGCCCATAAATTCCATGGGAAAAGCCTGGAGCTGCCTCCTATAATTTGCACAGCTCTGTGTTGAAAAAAACCATGAGCCACCACTGCGTAGAAAACTTGTGGTCTGCCTGTGCTATGATTTAAAATCAAAATACTGGCACTAAAACAGGTGAAATTATTAATTGTGATTAACAAGGATGAAGTGATAAGGGTTAAAAAAATCCCGGTGTGTTACAATTCTCTATTTTCATTCCCTTAAACGCTATGTGGAACCATTAGAAATATTTGTCAACCCTACAAGGATGAATATATTGAATATGGTGGTATTTTCTGTAGGAATCTAAGAGAGGCAGCTGCTAAAATAAAGAATTACTTTGCACTGCAGCCAGGCAGTGACAGCCCCATAAGAACAGGCAGTGGAGGGGATCTGATGGCCTTTAATCGTCCCTGTGCTGTTTTACATCCCACAGCTGCACTGCTGGGAGAGATATTTGCCTAAAATCATTTTACTGGGCTGCAAAAACTCCTGGGATTTCACACAGCAGCCAAAAGCAGCCTCATCACCGCCCTGAGCCACGCCAAATTTACCACAGATGCTTTGGAGCTGCACAATTCAAGGAGCTGCTGAAATTTTTTTTCTCCCACATTCCCTTAAAATAAAAAAATTAAAAAAAACCTCCCGAAATGCCAAGTTTTCCAGCTGTAAGCACAATCTGCCTGCAGGCTGATGGGTGTCTGGGGGTTTGATCCCCTCCCTTCCCAGCCTTTCCTCCCTCGCAGCAGAGCCGGGGCTCCTCCAGGTCCAACTGTCCCATTGAAAGATTCCAAATGAGACACAAGAGTATTCTCAGCACAGCCCCAGCCTCCCACTCGTTAATTGGAGGCCATTCCCCATTTTGTGGAGCCTTGATGCTCCCCCATGGAGAACTCGGGACTGTGGGTTCCAGTCTTGGACTGTGGTGACAGCAGGAGAGTAAACAGAGCTGATAGAATTTGACAGGTCTATTCTTTTCTTAAAATCATTCAGTCTAAAAGATTTTCTTTTACATAATCCAAAGTGTTTTCTCATGAAGTAGGACAAATACTGCTCTGCATTTATGGTGCAGTTCAGATTTTATGCATTTTTATCAGAATTTGCCACTATTAAACGAGGTCAAATAATTCGTTTTAAAGCCGCGGTAAAGAAATCGCAAGTGGGTGAAAAACTTTAGAGAACTGAGTTCAAAATGTTTCACAGAGGACCCAAAGCTATTTTTTTAAAAGAGGAAAAGAAGAAAGTTATGATTTTTTTTACTGCAGTAAGAGAAATCTTATCTTTCTCCCCCAAAAAGCCATTTTTTTCCCCCTGCAGCTCAGAGTTAAAGAATAATTCTCTCCCTAAAAAGGAGGCTTTGTTAAGGTGGTGAGTTCTGCAGGGCACTGAAGATCCAGCCTTAAATCCACATCCCCAGAAGTCCCTCTGACCCAGACCCTTCCTTAAATCCCCAATAATTTCTTCACCAATATTTACGGAGCTGAGAAAAATGCCCAGAGCAAACAGTGCCTCGGTAAACAGCAAAAACAGAGGCACAAACCTTTTCCCCAGAGGCTGCAGGGACTAGAACAAATCCCTTGTTGAGCTGCAAGAGGCTGTGCTGCAGCCTTTGCATTTTGAATAGAGAGAGGCTGGGAGAAGAATACCTGCAGCAGCCCCAGGAAAGGTTGCAAACTCCTTAGGGTGGGAGGAAAGAGTGTCTCAAAGCTCATTTTATTAAAAAAAAAAAAAAAAAAAATTAATTTTCTTCTGTTTTGCTTTGTGCTTTGTTGTGGGAGCTGTGTTGTGTGTGTTCTGTATTTCTTGGAGCTTTGCACCATGTGACAAAATGTAACCTAACATAACCCAGGGCTCTGTAACTCATGCAGAACCCTCCTGTAACCTCTAACAATTCTTTGAAATGATAAATGGAAGCACGGTGGTGCAGGTAAAGTAAATTATGAAAGGCTCTTGGCCAAGCCAGGTTTGCTCATATTGAAAGCCCTTTGACATGTCAGTGCTTTGGAGGGCTACACAAGTGCTTGTTTTAATTAAAAACTCCTCCAGTGTCTCTTGCACTTGTTTAGTCTCTCCATAACAATGCAAAGTGATCTGCAAGGGAACTTTTAAATTATTGTATTTTAACAAGAATATCCTGTGGCAACGCTTGCACAGGACAGAGAGTTTAGAGGGAGGTCAGCCCAAGGTTTTGGAAGTGTATTTGTCAAATATAGGTTACTATCAAAATCAGAGAATCATAGAATTATAGAATGATTATGGATGTAGAAGATCTCCAAGATTATCAAGTCCAGCCTTCCTCCAAATGCCACCATTGTGAATACTTTAAACAGGAACGTTTTAAAATCAGGAATGCTTTGTAACTGGTCATCAGCCTTAGAAATCTTTGTAGAGTGGAGAAATAATTCAGATAGCTTTAAAAAAATAAAGAAGAAGAAGAAAAGAGGATTTCTACATGCTAAAAAGATTTTTTTTTTTTTTAGGAAACAAGGAGGAAGCAACAGGAGTTGGCAGCTGTGCCAGTGCAGCGCACGTTTTTGAAAGGGATAAAACCTCACCTGTACTCCTGCGAGGGGTGGTGGTTTTGCCCTGAATTCCTAAGGATTCCTGACATTATGGACGGGATATCGCTCTCTATCATCTCCTGGGGAAGCAGCAGAAGGCAGCGGTCAGCAGCAGTAGCTATCCAGCACTTCAGCAGCGGCGGGAGCCACCGACCCCGCCCGAGCCCCGGCACCGGGCACGGCCCCGGCACCGCCAGCCCCAGGTGCGCTGGTGGCACCGGGAAAGGCAGGAAAACACTTCACGGGGGATAATCCCATCCCATCCCATCCCTTCCCAGACAAGGACCCTACGGACAGGGGCTGTAGGGAGCACCGAGCCAGCCGCGAGCGCTCCCGCCTTAGGCTGCTCTTATTCCCCAAACAGCATCCGTCAAATTTTGGATGAAAAAGCTGCGGGAGCTGCAGCGGTCCAAGCGAGCCAGGGGATGAGGGGAACCGGGACACCCCAGTGCTGGATGCCCACAGATTGAAGGGGAGCCCAGGAGAACCCCAGGACCGCTCCCCACGGATGGAGGGAGCCTGGTGGTTCCCAGCCCCGCGGATGGAAAGGGACTCCGGGAAAATCCCAAAACCGCTGTCCCAGGGATGGAGGGAGCCGGGGAGAACCCCAGCCCCGCACCCGCGGGAATGGAGCGAGCCCGGAAAGACCCCAGACCCGCTGCTTCGGGGCTTCAGGGGGACAAACCCGCTGCCCCGGGAATGGAGAAGCCCGGGGGTCGCCAGCCCTGGTGCTTCAGGATGGAGCGAGCCTGGGGATTCCCAGCCCCGCTGCCCTGGGGATGGATGGATGGATGGATGGATGGATGGATGGATGGATGGATGGAGAGAGCTCTGGGATCCGCATACCCGGTGCCCCGGGATGCGGGGAGCTCTGGGATCCCCATCCCCACTGCTCTGGGATGCAGGGATCCCGGGGGTCCCCATCCCCGACCCGCCACCCCCCGCCGCTCCGTGCACCAACCTGTCGGGCGGGGCCCCGGGGCCGCCCGGAGCTCGGCGGGCGCTCGGTGCGCGGGGCCGGCGGCGGGGCCGCGCTCCGGCCCCGGTTTAAATTTCCCTCTCCGGAGCTGTCCAGCCCCGAGCATGCGCGGCCCGGGCCGGGGTCAGCGCCGGGGCAGGGCCGGGCTGGGCTGGGCTGGGCTGGGCAGAGCCGCCCCCGCCCCCGGTGCCCCCGCCCCGGCGTCCCAACGGAGAGCGGCGAATAAAAACGGGGAGAAAAAAAAAAGAAAAAGATTCAGCCAACTTTGTGCAACTTTCCGGAGGGAGGAGGGGGAGGGATCCGCTCGTTCAAACGAGAGGAGAGCGGCTCGGGAAAGCCGGTGCTCAGTGCCCGGTACCGGTGCTCGATGCCCGGTACCGGTGCCTGGTGCCCGATGCTCAGCGGTCGGTGCCGGGTGCTCGGTACCCGGTGCCCCGCTCGGTACTGCGGGAAGCGGAGCGGAGGCACGGCCGGAGCTGCCTCTTGTCCCTTCCTGTCCCTTTCTGTCCCCTCTGGTCCCCTCCTGTCCCCGCCGGTGCCGGGATGGCCGCGGGAAGGGGAGCGGGAACGGAGCCGGGACAGCCCCGGGCAGGCAGAGCCCGTTCTGAGCCTCAGCGCTGCGGGAGGTGAGGGATGAGGATGGGAGGGATGAAGATGGGAGAGATGAGGATGGGACGGTGCTGAGTGCCCAGAGAGGCTGTGGCTGCCCCTGGATCCCTGGAAGTGTCCAAGGCCAAGTCGCAGCAACCTGGTAGAAGAAAGAGAATCGTTCGTTCTGAGCTCCATAATTCTGCCTCCTCTTGCACCAGAGGTTTTTAAAGCCTGGTTTGGCCATCAGAGAGTTCAGTCTGATGATAATAACACAAATTTGGGACAGTGTTACCTCCAAGTACCAGACAGACATAGATCAAACGTCTGAGCCAAGGTCAAATCCCACATCAGCAGAGATCCAACCCCAGAAAATATTGACTTGGGCAGTCCAGGCCTTTTCTTGAGACCAGAATTTATTTCCTGTAAGCCCATCATCAAAACGGGGACCAACCTTCTCTGTCAGGAAAGTGCCCTTTAAGTAGAGGCAGTTTGAAGTCTGTGATGACACCGGGTCCTTTGGGCCCTGCACAGCAAAGCTGAAATGTGGAAATACTCCCAATATCCTTGCACAACCAAAACCCACAGATCCATGATAAATGTATTTCCTTGTGCTTGCCAGTTTACCACAGAGTATGGAGAGGATGAAATGTGAAGACGGATCTTTTTGTCTGCTCTTAATGAGAATCTGTTCACTTTGATGAGCATCAAATCTCTCTCTGTTAATTGCTGTCAATAGAAGTGGAGATGAATCAATGCTTCTATGAATCAATGCCTTTATCAGGCACCTCTGGAGAACTGAACTAAGAGGAAAAGTCACAGTTCTGGCAGAGCCTCAGGCATGAAGTTTGCACAGTTGCAAGTGTTCCCTTAATTACAGGCTGCATTAATTAACGTTGGGCTGTAACTTATTAAAAGGTCATCTCAGAGTCGTCACATCCTTACCTTGTAACTTAAAAAAACACTTTAAAAAATGCACTCCCCGAATATTTGCGGGGTGGGGGGTGAGGATAAAACCCAGCGTTCCTTCCAGATCTCCTTGGAGCCCGTTCAAACATTGTGCTGAGCTTTTCCCCTGGCTGCTTTCCTTGCAGGAACACATTCCACGCTGGTTTCCCCCTCTCGGGTGATTTGCAAACCTTGGAAGGGCAGGATTGCACCAGGTGAGGAGCCAAGGGTGGCTCCTGCCCCGTTTGCTCACCGGGGGAGCTTAACCTGCAACGGCGAGGGATAAAGGGCTTAGCTCTCCAAAACCTGCAGGAGCAAGTTCCAGCAAGGAAAATTCCAGTAAACTGGTGCAAGGAGCGTTTTCACAATGAGGGAAGTCCAACACTGTAAGGGGCACTTGGAGGTTTTGGGTCCCTGCTCTTGGAGGTTCTGGAATTGGACAGGATGGAGCTCTGAGGAATTGGGTTGGAAGGGACCTTAAAGCTCATCTTGTTTCAGCCCCTTCCACAGCCCAGGGAGCTCCAGCTGTTCCGTGTTCCATCAGCTCAGCTCCAAGCTGGAGTTGCAGAACTGCAGGCTGACGGTTTGACTTTAAAAAAAAATAAAATCGCTTTTTTCCCCCCTTTTTTTTGGGTGTTTTCTCACCAGTTCCTGTCAGGCTGGAGAAATGATGCTGTCCATGGGAATGGCATGGAAAGGAATATTGGGGTGTATTTTCTCCTGGTATCCCTCAGCTCTGTTTCTTTCTGTGATTTAAAATACAAGAACACAAGATAAGGACAATTTCTGGTTGTATTTGTAGTCATCTCAGTTAAGGAGCAGTTCAAATTCACCTGTCACAACTGAAGTTATTTTTACAGTGAATTTTAGCAGGGAAATGTGCATTAGGTATTTCTATTGATCCAATTTCTGTCTGATTTATTTGGTGGCATGAAAAATCACATATTGCCTTTAAATTAACATTGTTCAGCAATTAACTTCTTCCTTTCCTTGGACTAGCAACTTTGTAGTGAACAAATAATGCAATGCAACAATAGAGGTACAATAGGGATTTGTTTTTTCAAAGGCATTCACTTTCTTGTGTGTGATTTTCTCCTAAAACATCTTTAATTTCTCTAGATTTTCAGGAATTCCTTTTGGATGACAAACTGAATTCATTTTGCTACCAGCTGAGGTCATCATAAAACAAGTTTGGTTTATTTTCCACACTCTCCACTGCTTCAGGAGAAAAGTAGGAAAAAGGAAAATAAAAGCAAGAGAGAGTTGAGAAACCTTCAAAAGCAGACATTGATGAGAACTCTGTGAAGATTTTGATGACAGGTGTCAGGCTGGAAAATCAAAATATTTCCTCCACCTCAGGCAGTTTGGACTGGGACCTGTGTTTTTGTGGTGAACCCAGAATGGCTGAAAAGCAGCTTCATGTTTATTCATCATTGTTTTTTGTGAAAGGACATCGGTGTGTCCTGACCCTGGATCTTCCTACTCCTCACTTGGCTTTTTTTTCTGATTATGGTTTTCATTCCTCTCCTCCTGAGTATCTAAAACATGTCTAAAACTTCTAACACACAAAATACTGATGTGAGTTCAGCTCTGAAAGCATTTTGTGCTTCTTAGAGAGGAAACATTTCCTTGCACACTTCAAGCCAGCTTTGCTTTATGGCAAAGTTTGGATTTTTTAATTCCTCTTTACTCACCCAGTTTAATTTATCCCTCCAGTCCCCTCCCTGCAAAGTGAAATATTCCATTCACATTTTAAACTGCAACTTCATCACTCGGATTCTCAGTCCCTGATGGAGATGGGAATTTGGTTACACCTCCAAATCTTCCAAACCCCTTTTCCAGCGCCCGGATTTGTGGTTATATCCTCACCCCCAGAAATAAAAAGCATCTCTTCCCATCACCCACAGGCTCTTTTCCCAGGATCTGTGCATTCATACGGGAATGAAAATGTGCAAATGGATTCTGTCCAAGCCCCTGGAAACACAGGAAACTCTACAAGCTCCCCCCTTTTATCCCCCTGCAAAAGCACCGACCGTTTGTTTTATTTCGGGATACTGTATCCTAACAAATTATCCTTAAAAATCATTTGGTGTGAAATTGCAGATTAATCCCACCGGGGTGGGGGGTTAGCCCTCGTCTGGCCACTGGGGAGCACACAGATGGTGGCTGGGAGTGTGACAAAAGGCACAGTCCCTGATGAGATGCGGGGATGTAACGGACAGAAAGATTTTCCCCATGGCCAAGGTGAGGAAAACACCGGAGGTCCCAGAGCCTGGCTCCTGCTGGGAGAGCTGTCCTGGAAAATCTGCTCTGGAAAAGTTTTGCAATGTCTCCCAAACAAAGGGAAACCTGCTCTGACTCCCTGAGCTGCTTTTTATTTCCCGGGGTGAGGATATAACCACAAATCCGGGCGCTGGAAAAGGGGTTTGGAAGATTTGGAGGTGTAACCAAATTCCCATCTCCATCAGGGACTGAGAATCCGAGTGATGAAGTTGCAGTTTAAAATGTGAATGGAATATTTCACTTTGCAGGGAGGGGACTGGAGGGATAAATTAAACTGGGTGAGTAAAGGAGGAACTCAAAAATCCAAACTTTGCCATAAAGCAAAGCTGGCTTGAAGTGTGCAAGGAAATGTTTCCTCTCTAAGAAGCACAAAATGCTTTCAGAGCTGAACTCACATCAGTATTTTGTGTGTTAGATGTTTTAGACATGTTTTAGATACTCAGGAGGAGAGGAATGAAAACCATAATCAGAAAAAATCCTCGTTTTATTTCCTAAGGCTGTTACTACTTTTCTTATTCCTTTTTTTTCTTGTTGTTTTGTTTTATTGCATCTTTAGGTGGCAAACACCAACAAATGGGGATTCCTTTTGGAGTCTGGCAGCTTCTTGTTGCCAAAATTAATTCTGTCTATCCCACAGGGGAAATGTTGTCCTGCTCACAAAGTGCTGGAAATCTGGCCTGGAAGAAATTAATCTTTATCCTTGTGAAATGACATTGCTGCCCTGCACAGCCCTGAAATTCCAACATTTTAATGGGAAATTGTTCTTACTTAGGAGCAGAATCCATCGTGCTGCTTGTTCCTGGTGGGAATTCAGGTGTGTGGGTACAATGCCCCATCCCTGGAAGTGCCCAAGGCCAGGCTGGACGGGGCTCTGAGCACCCTGGGACACTGAAACGTGTCCCTGCCCACGGCACGGGTGGCACAAGAGGAGATTTAAGTCTCTTCCAACCCCCAAAAATGAGCCCGGGGCTTCTAAATGCCCCTGCAACAGAAATCCTGCAGAGCCAGGATTGTTTGTGATTTAAGAGTTGGCAGATCCCCAAACCAACCCACAACGACACACAAAGCCTGACAATATATTTATTATTCAGCCAGTTAAACCTAATCTTAGCACAATTTTTACCTCTGTGAGTGAACTACAAGAATATTTTGCCCTGATTTATGTCTAGTCTGGGGCAAAATGAGTTTATGGGTGCTATAATTGTTGTTGTAATAGTTGTTATTATGTGCAATAATATGAAGCAATGAAATTAGAACAAATCTGAGTATTATGTCAGCATAGGATTAACACCTTAATTTTGCATTTAAGGGATGCAATAAATACTTCTAAAATTGTATTTTTTTCCCAAAAACAGAAGGCTATCAACATGGTGTTGGCTGATGGATGTAATTTCTAATTTAGTTTGTCATTGGAAGAGACAACTTCAGCCCCAGAGCACACAGAATTGTCACTTCTGATCTCTTTATTGCTCTTTTGTGTCCTGTGGTTTATTTACAGCTGAGGAACCGTGCAGAGAATCCTGTGTAGGTCTCACCTACTCCTTCATCATAGTAATGAGCTTTTCCTTAATTAATATCCCTCATTGTTTCAACAAATCCCCGTGGATTGTGTCATGTAGATAATGGCAATCAGTGCTTTTTCTGTCTCTGGGCTCACATGAAGTTTTTTCTCTCTGTAAGTGAAAAGGAAAGGGAAAAAAAAAAAGGAGATTTTGAAGCTTTTTGCTTCCATCTTTGGGCAAATGCAGAACTTTTTGTTGTAGGAGCACTGAATGTTGAGTGACTACGGAAATATTTTGGGAAATTCATCCCTGAGGGCTCAGCTGGAGGCAGAGCTCATGGAAAACCTGATCAGCTGCTGCACCCAGAGCTGCAGCCCAACTTCTGCTTCCCAGCAAGGGAATTCCATTGGCACAGGGATCCCAGTCTGGCCACGTTTAAATTGATATTTCTTACACAAAAACACAGAGATGCCAAAGTCTGGTTTGGGACTGGAAATGTTGCAGAACTCCTGATGAGATCAGGATTATCAAGCACGACTGGAGATGCTAAAGTAAAACATTCTTCAAGGTTGGTGGAGAAGAATGCTGAAACAAACACACTTTTTTTTTTTTCTTGGTATTTATTTCTGCAATATTTTCAGTGTATCACAGCACATTTTATCTCAAATAAAAAATAGCACCCATGGGATGTCAGAGCAACATCCAAATGCACACAGCCCTAATTCAGCCTGAGAAATCCTCTCAGAAGGGACAGAAGGTTTGATTCCCATTTTCTCTCTGGTTTCTGGAAATGATTTGGTGAGTATTGGTTCTACCCATGCAAAGAGGGATATCACCCCTACTTTCCTGCCAGTGTTCCAGAGTGTTGGAACTGTTTCCAGGAGAGTTGGAGAGTCTTTCCAGGGATTCCTGGTTCTGAGGATTTGTGGAACTATAACTGTTCCTGGGTGGAAGCATCCATCAGAATCCAGCAGTGACCATTCCTTTGGAGCTGTGAGTATTTTTCTGAGGTTTTTAAGAGTGAAGAGTTAAGATCCCTTCTCTAAATTAGGCTGTCACCAAATTAACATAACCAAGGAATGGTCAGCTCCATTATGAGCAGCTCCTCCTGCTCCCTCAGCAGCTCTGCCCTCACCAACCCCATGATTTAGGGAATATTGTTTCCTGCTTCCATGACACACAAGTCTAATTAAACCATTTCTGCACCTTCCCTGGCCATAACTCTTCATTCCAGTAATTAGAAGACACCCCCAGTACAGAACACGCTGCTTCATCAGCTTTTAGGCTACGAGACTTAAAACTAACATTTTCAAAAGCATTTCATGGTTTGAAAGAATGGTCAATTAACCTTCAGTTTCCTGGGGGGAACCCTGCAAAGAACTGTCAACAGTTCAGTTTAGAGAGATTTGTCCAGTGACCTACAAGGCCACGAAGTTCACCAATGCATGGAACGGTGTCATCATGGATTTGTTCCCTGGGTTACTGTCACAAGAGAATAAACTGATTTTTCTGCTACAGTAACAAGTGACCAAAGGGCGACTGGGCGACCTCAGTGCTTCCCTGGGCTCCTGGGCAAAACTAGGGCCACTCAGCAGGGAAAAAAAAAAAAAAAAACAACCCAAAAAAACAAACCCTGGTATCTTCAGGATGAATTATGTGTCTCTTTCTCTTCCTCCCATAAGGTTCTTTTTTAATCAGAGGAGCCCCGGGGCGGGGGGATTCCTTGGCTCCCTGCTGGGTTTCTTTGTATTTGGAATTCTCTGCAAACGGCAGAGTAAGAGAAACGTCTGATGATTGTGCTGGTGACAGTCTTCACATTTAAGTGATGGCAACATCTCAGTCTTTATAGCAAATTAAAGGTTTTCTGAGGAGCAGTGGGGGTTGATTTGGGAGTGCTGGAGGAGCCCATCCTGAGCCTTCTGGAGAGGTCTCACCATGAAGTTGATTTTGTTGTGAGATTCCAAAGGAAACAAGAGTCAGCTCCTGGTCACTGAAGGTAAAACAATCTCTGGCTTCATGAGGGAGGCAGAATTAACCATAAATAAAATTACCTCCCACGTAGGATTTGATAAGTGGAAATTCGAATCTTTGGCTTTGCTTTTACTTCAGTGCTCCATAAACACAGGGGGGTTATTATAATTTCAGAAGCTGCATGAAAAAATTGATTTTATTTTCTTCTACTCATCATCAAAACATTTTCCCTGGCCAAGCTGACAAATCTCTCCATGAAATCTGATTTTCCTGGCTTTTCTCATTTTGCCACAGCCATGGCACACAAGGTCAGGGTCGTTGTTCCATGGCTGGAGCTGTCTCTGGTACAGTTTAAAACATTTCAGTTGATTCTATGTAGTGTTCCAAACTTAATATCTTAAGATATGAAGTAATCAGGAAGATTTTCTTAAGGACACACATCCTTGTGCATAGAGAATCCTGGAATGGTTTGGGTTGGAAGGAATCTTAAATTTCATCCAGTCCCAGCCCCTGCCATGGGCAGGGACACCTTCCACTATCCCAGTTTGCTCCAAGCCTTGTCCAGCCTGGCTTTGGACACTTCCAGGCTGGGGCATTGTACTCACACACCTGAATTCCCACTCAGCCATAAATCCTAGGAGCAGATTTTTGTACTGAGTTCAAATATCAGAATTCTCCAGCTCCCAAGTGCTGCATGGCAGGAGCTGGATATCCTTCAGAGGAAATGGAGACACCTTTACAGGGATTTTTTAAAACTAGGTCACACCTAAAGGTGGGAATTGAAACTTACTGCCCGTTTTTCTGAATTTTACAGAGCTAAAAAGTTGTGGCTCAGGCTCCAAAGCTCTTCCTGCCCGTGGTGTGAGCACATCCATGGAGGGAAGTCAGGAAAGTTTTCCCCCAGAGCTGGGGTGAGGATCTGTCAGAGCCTCCAGACCTGATAAAACCCTGCAGGAAGGGAATAACATCGTTCCTGTGTATTACCAGTGACCCTTTGCTGTATTTTAGCAGTGACACATTTGTCACTCCGTGTCCCCCATGAGCTTCTTGGCGAGCGAGAAGGGAAGGACGAGGAGAAACAACGGCTCTAATTAGAAACCTGCCCTTTTTTTTTTTTTTTTTTTTTTTTTTTTTTTTTTTTTTTTTTTTTTCAGAACAGCTGGGGGAGAAGCTCAGACCCTGACCCGTCCTTTCCCTCCTCAGAAGCTCCAGAGCAGAGATTTAAATTCAAAGCATGACTTTGCAGGCTGGGCTGCACAAGGGGGAGGGGATGAGGAGCGTTGAGAGGCGTTGGACATGGAGAGAGAGATATCATTAGATTAAAAAAGTGTCTTCCCAACACAAAAGGAGAGGCTGGCTGGCAGCATCAGGATTGCCCAACACGAGTTGCAGAGGCACAGCTGGGACAGGATCCTGCTCCTGCAGTGCCTGCAGTGTGGACACACACGGAATGTCCCACACGGAGCCCGGGCTCTGCCTCTCCCTCCCCACTCAGGATCAATTACTCATCCAAAATGACAGCCCCTGTCTGGTGACCAAGAGTTGTCACCCATTTGTGCCTCCTCAAGGGCCAATGGTTTCACTTCTGAGCTGGTCTCACTGCTCTGCTGCGTTTTTGGAAGGAAAAGTTGGTGAATTTTTCCAGTTTTTATTGCCCGAAGCAATCAATTCATCACATAGAACTTGCTTGGTTTCTTTTTACATTCTTACTTCAACACCTCGGTTCCTTTCTACATTCAAATCATCTTTTCTGATGGTTATTTTTATAAATAAAAGCTCAGTGGTTTTGCTGCAATTTTTTGCCTCAGGAGAATATTGATCCTGCTAAACTCCTTGGAATATGAAGTTGGGCCCTTCTTTGTTGAGTTCCCCTTTAGCCCTGCCAAACAGTTGTAACCTTTATTTTTTCTATATTTGGTTTCAGTTTAATGCTCAGATGAATTTTGATATAAAGGGATGTAACAGGAAAAATACCACAAAAAAAAAAAAAAAAAAAGAATCTTTTGGGGTTATTCATGTGCTTTTGGATTTGATTTACTTCCTACTTCCTTATTTAATAACCAGGTTCCTTAAGACTCCTTAAGCTTGACTGACCCGTGTTTTGTTGGCAGGTCTATTCCACTGACCCCTGCCAAGACCCCTGCCCCAGTTCGTCTATCAGACAAAAATGAATCTATTCCAGGAGCTATCACTTCCCATTATCTCTAATTGAGCCTGACAGTTGGAGACAGGCCTCATTATTTTTAATTGGGCCCTATAGTTCTAGAGTTAAATTAAACACAATTTAATGCAGATAGCTCATCTACGTCGCTGTGACAGAGTCAAATTGTATTTTAAGTTTAATGGAACAACAGGGTTTGTTTGCAGGCTTTGCTTTTGCAGAGTGTTGCTGCTTTGAGCTCTGTGTTGTGTAAAACCTGCCTGGGGTGTGAGGATATGTCTGTTAATTAGAACCTGACCTGGCCCTGCACCTGTTGGACCTTTTCTCTACATTTTTATATCAAAATTCCAAATGTGGGCCCAGAGTGGTGATGAACAACTCTTTAATCAGCCCTGTGAGAGCTTCACATGGTTCAGGTAGTTTTAAACAGATTTTCAGGGGTGTCAAACAGAGAAACTGCTGAAAGTTTTCCCCAAATTCCCGTGGGAAGTTTTATTCAGAATTTTAAAAGGAAGATACCTCTCAATACCTCTACATGGGCATTTTCACTGCTCCATTCAGAGCTTTTTTTCTGCCATGAAGGAACATCTTTATCACCATCAGTGTGGCTTTTCTGTGAAGACACCTCTGGTTAAAGATGGAATTGAACCATCCTGTTGCTGTAATTACTGTAAATGTTGATGTCTCGGGTTTTCTTAGGGAAGGAACATTCCAGTCTGTGCTGAGGAAGTTCTCTCACCCTTCTGTTCGTTTTCAGCCACACAGGAGTTAGAAAATCAGTTTGGTAAATCATTCCCTGTGCTCTTTCTTTGAGTCAGCTGTGGGCTGCAGGACCAAGTCATTTGTTATTGAAGCTTTAACTTTGCCAGAGTTCTTAAAGTAGTTAATCCATCACAAAACTCTTTGGATTACTCATGGAACCAAGATTCCTAATTACAGAAGGCTTTGATTAAATATTGGATTTTCCTTTGCACAGGTGAGGTTAAACACTTGTTTCAAAGGACATTTCCTTTGATATGTTTGTATTTTCTGTACTTTCCTCTTCAGCTTTGCTTGAAGGTCAAATAAACAAACTGCAGCACTTCTCCCATGAGCAGTAACACATCCAGTGTGTCCTGAGGAATCCAAGACAAGGATCCTTCCGTTTGGGACAGAGGGATCTCTGCTCTTCTTAAGAGTTCAGGCAGTTTGCATTAGTAATTATATGCTGTGTTTAATTAACAGACACTTAATCATGGAAATTCTGTGACATCAGGCCTGGAGGCTGGGATTGTCCTGGAGAAAATGAGCAAGGATTACCCAATGTTTGTACAGCTCCTGCTCCTTCCTAACTGCTCTCCTTGGTGTCAGCCACCCTTCCCAGCCCGAGGTCAGTCGTGCCTCCCTTCTCCTGCTGCCTCTGGCATCTTTTCTGGAGATTCTGGAATTCCTGCAGCCTGGAGAAGCTCCTGGATGAGCCCTTTGCTGCCTGCTCATGCTGCATCTCCAGCTTTTCTCCTGGCATTGCTTTTGCTGGACACAGCAGCTATCATTTCTAGTGGGAGAGCAAAAATAACTCCAAAAATAGCACCAAAACAGTGCTTTTTTTCTTTTTTTTTTTTTTTTTTTCAGCCCAACCACTCACTTGAAGGTTGATGTGGTGGAACCTCTGGGATGATTTTCCATGCCCACAGCCAGCCTGGAAATGCTGCTCCAGCCAGCCAGCACCAACTGCATGAACTTCCCAGCTTTTCCACTCATTAGGTGTTTTTGTTGGCTTTGTCCTGGCTGGCAGAACCCCCCTCCTTCCCTGGCCCTGCAGGAGATCCCTGCTGTGACAGCCTAAAATCCCAGGAGATACAAGGGCTCTGTCATGTGCTGTTGTCCTTTTGACTGAACTTGGAGAGAAAAGGCTTTTGTCCAGCCTGTGGCCAGTGAGCAGCCAAAAATTATAGCCCAGATTTAGTGACCTGTGTGAGGAGTGAGACTGAAAGGGATTTATTACAGCTTTCCACACCTCTGTATATCAGTATTTGGGATTTACGACAGCTTTCCATGATCCCATGTGTCTAAATTTGGAATTTTTATGACTCTTGCACATCAGCATTTAAGCCTTGCTGGGAATATTCCCTGCAGCCACGCAGGGGAGAGGAAGGATTGTCATCCCTCAATGTGTGGATGTGGAGCTGAAGTTTTGGGGGTGTGGTTTTGTGTGGGAAGGCTGTGGTGAGGGAGACTGGACTGGTTTGGATGCTGGGTTTTATGAATGTATTTGTTCTGTATTTTTTTGGGAAAATTCACACCAGAGCTAAAGGATTTCAGTGTCCCCCCCTTTTGTTGCTGGCAGAAGAATGGAGTTAACAAAAATATTATTCCCATATTTGTTGTAGTAATTAAGTTCTATAAATTCCAGCTCCCCAGTGAGGGCACAGCATTGCTGGCTCTGTGAAGTTCTGTCTGGATGTTTCCCTGTCAGGAAGAAACTTTAAATCCTCATCCTGACAAATTCACCCCAATTTCAAGTGCAGACAGAAGGATTTGTTCATTTTAAGAGAAGTTCACATTTCCCTGATTCCTCCTGTGAATATGAACTTTAAATGGGATAAATCCATGATCTGATGGCCTGTGCAAAACCACCTTGGTGCTACATGAAGCTCTCAGATTATCATGGCTGATTGATCCCAGAATCACTGAGGGTGGAAAAGACCTCCCAGACCATCTAATCCAACCTCTGACCAATCCCCACCTTGTTTGGGCTTTAAATGCAACATAAAAAAATCTCAATTTCCACCCTTATAATGACAGAATTTCCTCATGTGTGACTGTTGTTTTCCAGAGGGTCTGGAGAGGCTCATGGAGAGCAGGTTGTGATTTTCATGTATTTTACCAGGATCAAATTATCTCCTGTTCCCTCTGTGTTGTTTTGGGGTGGTTTTTGGGTTTTTTTTGTCTGCTTTGTTTTTGTTTCCTCTCAACCAGCTTGAGAAAGAATGTGGGTTAGAAACAAAAGATGTCGAGGATTTAATTTAGCCAGACAAAAAAATTCTCTTTTCAAATGTTAAAACAGGCTGAAAGAGAGGTCTGAGGGCTGGCTTGAAAGGACAGGACTTTGTTCCCAGTGTTGCTCCCAGCAGTGATGGGAGACACTCAGATCCTGAGCTGATGGATCTGCCCTGTGCTGCCTCCTGACATTCCTGGCCTGCTAACCTGCTTTATTCTTGATTTAATATATACATATTTATTCTTTAATTAATATATGCTTTATTCTTTATTTAATAGATACAGTCATATAATATAATTCACTGGCCAGCTTGCAGTTACCTGGAGAAGAGCTTAAAAAATGAAAACAAAAATATTTGGGAATTTTTAACAGCAGTAGAGGAGCTCTGTTTATTACTTGAGATGTTTGGAATTATTAAGATTAGGGGTGAATAAATGATAATAATTTTAACCCAAGCAAGAATTCCATTAAATATGAACAAGAGGAGGCTGGACACGTGGTAAAGGATTTCTCTTTCCCTTCTGGCTGCAACCAATCCCTTTGGATCTGGTCACTGAAGACACCTGGCAATGAAATGGGTGTGTGAAAGAGGAGGAAACCAGATATTATGTTACTTAAAAGTCATTCATCATGTCAGGGGCAGGCAGGAATCTGAACTCCTGCAATAAATAATCGCTGAAGGTGATCTCTGCACACAAAGGAGCTGTGACAGGGAGCCAGTGCCAGCTGCTGAAATGTCCCTCTGACAGGGACAGGAGCTGAGGCTGTGCTGGAGTGAAGGCCAGGGAGAACAGGACACAGGGAAATGATTTCCTGGGAGAAATGAGCTCCCAGATTTTGCTGGAAGAAAGCAGGATTCTGGGTTCAAGTGTTTGAAGAGCTCCCTGTGTCCATCACAACACCCTGGCTCCAGCTACAAAGTTGTCATTTTGCATTTGTCAGCAAAGAACAACATTTCTGTCTCCCTTTTAATCCCATGCTTGGCTTTTCTGTGCTTTCCTCATGGAAAGGGTGGTCAGGCTCTGGAAGGGGCTGCCCAGGGAGGTTTGGAGTCCCCATCCCTGGAGGTGTCCAGGGGAGGGCTGGACGTGGCACTGAGCTGGTGACAAGGTCAGGATCAGGTTGGACTCAGTCTTGGATGTTTTTCCCAACCCAAATGATTCTACAACTCTCCCTCTGTGCAAAGCAATTCCTCAGCATTCCCTGAGTAATCCCCTTTCCACTGATGGCATGGAAAGATCTCTTTGGGATTTTATTTTAGCTGGTGGCAGCTTCCAGTTGTAATTGTGTGAGAGAGAGCAGAGCTGTTCTGGTGGACAGGGTGACACCTTCTTGGCACGTCCAACAGTCCAGGTGGACAAGGGATGTCCATGGCACATGACAAGATCCTCCTCGTCCATGTAACCAGGCAGGCGCTTTGGGATTTTCTGTCAGCAAAAGAAGGGATGGAGAGGGATAAATTGGACCTACGTGGAGAGTCTGAGTTTGTTTTCCATCTCTTGTAACTCTCAGTGACACCCTCAGCTCTGCTCCAATACATCCCTAAATTAATTAATGAGTTTTCCTCAGTGTTTCTGCCCCAGAGTCAATAACACACATTTTTATGTTTCTCCTCTCTGTATTACACCACCTCATATTATATTAATTTCTCTATTTTCCTCTCCCTTTCCTGGAAGGTGCCCAGGATCTAAACTGAGTGGCTTGGCAGTGTTGACCTGCATTTCCCAGAAGTTCATCCCTGGGATTTTTACCCTAAAGTTTTGTTGCTGCTCAGTCCTGTAAGTGCTCCCTTCCCAAACACCCACAGCAATGTGTCCCCTTCAGAGACACCAGGGAAGGAATTGGATAAATCCTGGATGAATTTAATGAATATTTTCCCTGTTGAAGCAGCTGTAGGAATTGCTGGGAGTTGAGGGTGTAGTTTTTCAGCAGCTGATGCTGAGTGAGGCTGGCGAGGTGCAGGTGGAACAGCCTCTCCCCAGATCTGGTTACACCACGTCAGGACCCCGGGCAGGAAAAAGGCAGAATTCAATATGTGCATGTGAGAGTGGAGCCCTCATCCTCCACGAGAGTTTAATTCCAATTTCTTCAGGGTAAATCTGTACCCACCCTGAGCCCTGTCCCACGGAGGTGGAGAGATCCCAAAGGCTGCAGCAAGGCAGGGAAACTGCTAAAATTGCCTCTGTGAGTTGGAATCACATGAAAGATTCATGTGGAGTCTTAGCACCTGCTCCTCCCTTGTGGGATATCTGCACTGTTAATTTTTAA